>NC_087552.1:2087272-2275038 GCF_036250125.1 Pseudopipra pipra
CGGGCCGGCCCCCCTCCCGGGGAAGGGGAGTCCCGGGGTGGGAGGGAGCGAGGGGAGGAGTTCCCCCCTCTGGGCCCCTCCCACCCGAGGACTCCCCGCCCTGGAGGGGGTCCCCAGGCCACCCCTCAGGGCGGGGAGTCCCGGGGTGGGAGGGGCCCGACAGGGGGAAAACTCCCCCTCCCACCCCGGGACCCCCTTCTCCGGAGGGGGGCCCCGCCCCCGATCGCCCCCCGAGGGACGGAGTCCCGGGGTGGGAGGGATCAGTGGGAGGAATTCCCCCCTCTGACCCCTCCCACCCGAGGACCCCACTCCTCCGGAGGGGATCCCCCTGCCCCCCTCCCCTGGCCCCTCCTCCTCCCTCCTCCCTCCTCCCCCCTCCCCGAGCCCCCCCCTGCCCCCGCCCACCTCCCCGAGCCCCCTCCTCCGGAGGGGACCCTCATCCCCTGCCCCCCCCGCCTCCCCCTCGTCCCCCCCGAGCCCCCTCCTCCGGAGGGGACCCCTCATCCCCTGCCCCCCCCGCCACCCCCTCGTCCCCCCGCCCGCGGAGCCCCCCGTGTGATGTCGGGACGGGCCGGAGCCCCGGCGGTGTCGGGCGGTGCTTGTGAACTGCAGGGGGGACCCGCCGAGCGGGCCCGGCCCCGTGGAAAGGGGGATCCAGGGGGGGCGCCGGCTCCGGCCCTCGCGGCTTTATTAAAACCGGCGCCCCCAAGCTCGCGGCTGCGGGGACACGGCCCGGGGGACAGGGGGACGGACGGGACGGGCGGGGGGGCAAGGACGGAGCGGGGGTGCGGGCAGGTCGGGCTGTGCAGCGGAGCAGCGAGGGGAGGGGAGCAGGGGCAGGCAGGGGGGGCGGGGCAGGGGGGGGGCCGGGCTGTGCAGGAGGGCAGCGACAGCGGCCGGGGAGAGGCGGCGTGCGGGGAGCGGGTGGAGGGTGGGGAGGAAGGGAGGGGACGAAAAAAAGGGGGAAAAGCAAAAGAAAGACAAAAACAAAAGCAAAGAAAAAGGGCCGCGGCAGCGAGAGGCTCCCGCGGCGCTGCTGCCTCCCCGCGCACTGCCCGAGCAAACGGCCGCGGGGGCGAGTTCCGGCGCTTAAATACCCCCGCCCCGACCCGCCCCCTGCCCGTCCCCGCCCCGCGCACCTGGACGGGCCCCGCCTCGCACACCTGTGCGGGCCCCGCTCCGCCCCGGCCCCGCCCCGGCCCCGCCCCGGCCGCGCCGTTTTAAAGCCGGCAGAGCCGCGCTCGTCCCGAGTTTGTGGAGGAACCTCGGACCGGGATGCTGCGGGAGCGATCGGCGCGTCGGAGGACCGAGGGTGGCGATGGAGCTCGGCAGGGGGACCGGGACAAGGATCGGGGGCCAGGACCGGGGACCGCGACCGGAGGAGCGAGGTTGGTTTGGGGCTGGGATGGGGCTCGGCATCCGGACGGGGACCAGGATCGGTGCCGGGCTCATCCCAGCCCGGCCTCGCCGCCTGTGCCCCGGCAACGCGGGCGAGAAGAGCAGCTCCGGGCCGGGCGCTGGGGCCGAGCGCGGCGGGGCCGCTCGGGCCGGGGCTCTGCCGGGGCCCGGTCGGGGGAGAACGGCGGCGCGTTCGTCGTGTAGACGCGGAGCCGGGGCTGGGACCGGCCGGGGCGCGGGGACACGCCGGGCCGGCCCCGGGACCCCCGAGGAGGGGTGCCGCCCGTACCCCCCGCGGGATCGGAGCTTCCCCGCTCGGGCACCCCCGAGGCCACCGCACCCGCTCCCGGGGCGAACATCGCCCGTCTCCCCCTTAAACGCGGCCCCAGGAGGTTCCCACCCCCAGGGCCCCCCCGGGAACGAGGGCTCTGGGGCCCGCCGGGGCTCCGGCCACGGGCCCGCTCCGGCCGCGGGGAGCCGGGGGCCTGCCGGGGAGGGAAGAACGGCGGCAGCCCTTTCCCCGTTCCTCCCGTGCTCCGGGACCCCGAGCAGAGCTGCTCGTTTGTCCCCGTGTCCCTGTGTCTGTCCTCAGGCGGCCCCAGGAGCTGGCACTGACCGGTGCCGCGGGTCGGGCACAGGCTGCTCCCAGCTCTGCCTGCGAACTTCGGCAATTACCGACAGCAGTTCTTTGCCCTGCCATCCAGAAGGTGCGGCTCATCTGACACCAGCCAGGTGAGACCTGAGGCTCTCCTTCCTCTCCCCGCTTTCTCGGCAACTCGCACCCTCCGGGGCAAACCCTCTGGTTTTCAAAATCCCGTTGAAACATTTCCTCTTTATTTGCAGACGGGGAAGGCCCTGCCTGGGAGGGAAACGGCTACAGGGGAGGAAACCAAGAAATGCTCCAACCGGATGGTGCTGCGCGAGTCAAAAGAGGGGCAAGACGGCGGGCAAATACAGTCAGGAAATGAGCTTTTATTCAATCTCTGCAGGAGCCCTTCGCAGCCACGGGCCGGAGGGAGCGCGGCCGGCTGGGCTGTGCCCGGCTGGGACGGGCACCAATTCATCGCTGCCCTGCTCAGGGAGGTTTTCCGGCCCCGTCCGGGCTTCACCCAACGGCTGCAAAGGTGCTCGGTGCGGCATCCGAGCTCATTTCCAGGGATAAAGGAGCCAAACGAGTCCGGAGGGATCCCTCGCTCCGAGGCAAAGGCGTTTGGTCGAGTGTCGCCGCCTGGTCCCGCCTGCGGGGGAGCGTCTCCTCCAGGTGAGCCTTCGGAACCCAAAATGCCGGGGGGGCTCAGGTCGGGGCCGCTTTTCGGGCCCGGAGTTGGACGGAGCCCTCGGCGGCTCCCGCTTCCCGCCAGGAACGTTCTCGGGGCTCCCTGGGCAGTCCCAGCTGGGCAGGGAACGCGGGCTGGGAGGAGGCCGGAGCGACAGACAGCGACCCAGCCCTGCTTGGGCTTCCTATTGCCAGGGGATGGAGGAGCTGTGCCCTGGAGCTGTGCCCTACAGCCCCCGTGGGGTGGGCACGGGGAAAGGGCTGCCCGCGGCTCCTCAGCCGGGCGCTGCTCTGAACGGGCCCCCTGAGATGCCTCACCCTGGACACGCCCCAGCGCCAGCCCCAAAGGACCCAAAGAATCCAGCTGGCACTCGGCAGTGTCGGCACGGCGGGGCTGCAGAGCAGCGCGGGCAGCCATTCCCAGGGCCCACCTCCCAGAGCTCCCCCGCGCCCCCCACGTGTGTCCCGCCCGCCCCAAATCCCTGCCCTTCCAGCCGGAGGTGCTCTGAAAGCAGGGCTGTGCATCCCTTTCCTCGGGAAAAGAATTCCCGGGTCGCTCCCGAGGCTCCGAAGGGACAGCGGCTTCCGGCCGGACAGACGTCCTCGCCCGTGCTCAGGGCTGCCTCGCCCCGGGCCGGGGTAGCGCGCGCGTCCGCCGCCCCGCCTTCTCCTGGGCAGAACACATCCCCTGGAGCCCGGCCCGGGGCAGAGAATCGGCCGAATTCCAAGGAACTCGCTCAAGTTCCCCCAGGGACCCCGGCTGGGGCTGGGGGAGGAGGGTTATAAACAGCAAAGTCTGTGGAAAATGAACCTGTCCTTGTCCCGATCCCGCTGAGCAGACCTGGAACTGTGGCTGCTTCCTGGCAAACCTGGCGTTAAAGTGGCAGCTCTGCGGGGGAAGATCCGGGCTCCAGGAGGCACTGGGAGGCTATTGCAGCAGGAATTCCCCATGGAATTGCGGGCTGTAGGTAGAATTCATCCAAACCTGCAATGCTGAGACCGGAACCCAAACCTGGGCCCCCCGCAGAGAACAATCTTTGTGCTGCCCTGTCGGCCAAAGCCGCTGCGCTGAGAGATCTTGGCAGCCTGAGGGAGGGCATTCTCTGCATCCCAGCAACCTCCATCTCCCTAGGGGACAATCAAAGTCCCAGCCAATTCCTTTTGCCTTTCCACAGGGACACTGACCCTTATTTGGTCCTGCTCTTCCACGGTCCATTTTGGGGGATGAGTTTGTGCTGCTTTACGTTCCACGACTCCACCCACAGCTGGAGCTTTGGGGTTGTGCTTCTCTACTCCCAGCAGGTTCCCTAAGGAGCCAGATACTCCAACAATCCCCTCGTTTGGCTTTCTAGGTGAATTGTGCACAAGCCAGTCCCCCATTCCCTATCCAGACTGGGAGTGCTCTTGCCCTTGGTACAGTTGGCTCTGGCTGGGCAGGAACTGAGAGCAGGACACGGGGCAGAGTGGATCAGCTGCCAGGGAACCTCTAGGAGATGAAGCTACGGGATCCTCATTCCAATCAAGGGAACACATTCTGTCTCTGGCAGAAGCCGGGAGCCAAAGCAGATCCCGCCTGGCCAGGCTGGGGGGCAGCAGTTGGATCCACTCTGGGGGAAACCCCCTGTGCCTGCCAGGAGCTCTGACTCTGTTTGTCCTGCCAGCTCCTGACCAGTGTCAGGGCCACTGGGAGGGATTCAGAATCCAAAGAAACCCCAAATCCTACCGCAGGATTCAATCAAAGAAGAAAGCCATTATTGTCATAAAAGCTTAAAAGCTGTTAAAAATTCTAGGACAGCAATACTGGGATTCCCAGGAAACTTAGTAGTGCTCTTGGTTCCATTTCAATGTATCTTTAGTCCCTCAATGAGCAGCTTGGAGAACTTCCCCTGGGATTTGGAGGCTGAGCAGGGTTTGCTTTGGATTGCTTGGCACCTCTGGCCCCAGCTGGTGCAAACACAACTTGGGCCAATGTGGTTAAACACAGTTTGCTACACAAACAGTTGCTGTATCCTGCAGAAATTACCCAAGTTTGCAGATAAAACCTTCATCTCTGTCCCTCCTCAGTTACCCCAGGTTTTCCGGGCTGGGAGTTACAAGGAGGCTGTAAATTCAAAGGCAAAAAGAGAAGGTCTGTCAGTAAAAGGCACAAAGAAGGGGACAGGTTTCAAAAACATTTCTGCAATCCAATGAATAACTCTTTCCACTTTCCCAGGGAGAAGAACAGGAAACTCACAGCCACCAAGGCCTGACAGTCCCCTGCAGCCAGAGCTCAGCACACAGCCAGAGAGGCAATTCCAGCATCTAAAAGAAAAATTAAGAAGAAAAAAGTGATTTATTTTGTTTTCAAGTTCCTTTAAGTTGTTCCAAGCAAAGCAAGCCTTGCTCTGGTTTCAGTTGGGGGAACAGTGAGCGCTGGGCACAGGGCACGTCATTAATGCCCAGGGGATGGGGCTTTGTGGGGGAGGGAAGAGCAGCTGATGGAGTTGCCCAATCCAATTCCTGCCCCAGGCCTGACTGGCCCAGGACAAACCCTCTGGCAGGCAGTGGGTTTGTTCCCTCTCATGGTCAGTGCCCAGTGTGTCCCTGTGGGCAGTGCCAGGCTGGGGACAGGCACACGCAGCTGGCAGCACTCTCTGCCCCAAACAGCCTCGGGGGGCAGCGCAGCCCCGGGGATCGAGGGGGGCTGGAGGCGGCCCAGGAAAGGACCCCCCGCTCCCCCCGGGGCAGCTCCACAGCCCCCCTGCCCTCTCTGCCACGGGGGCCCCGCTGCTCCCCCGGCTGGCACAGAGCCCCCTGCCCATGGCTGGCAAATCAGGGCCAGGGCTCGGCCTCGCTGCAGCCGCCCCACACAGGAGCAACTCAGGGCTCAGCCCAACATTTCCCTGCTTGGCCACTGCAGAGACCCTCAGTTCACCTCAACAGGTTCCTTCTCTTCCCAGCAGGTTACCTGAACTTTAACACCCACAACTGTCTGTGTCTCTCACCACTCATCACCTCAGGTTACCTC
Organism: Pseudopipra pipra; assembly: GCF_036250125.1. Classification (NCBI taxonomy): domain Eukaryota; kingdom Metazoa; phylum Chordata; class Aves; order Passeriformes; family Pipridae; genus Pseudopipra; species Pseudopipra pipra. The sequence continues at coordinate 2,092,954 of NC_087552.1, forward strand.
AGTGTGTTCATTCCCTGCCCTGCAGAGAATGAACCTCCTTTTTAACCCCCCTTCCAACCTACTCCTGATTACCTCTTCTTGAACACAAAAGAGTCATTCTCTCCCCCAAAGATTTCCTCCTTTTTAACCCGCAGAGTCTTCCCTACCTGCACACTCCTGATTACCTCTTTTGGACCTCCAAATATTCATTCTCTACCCTGCACATTTGCTCAAGTTTCACCTTCAGAAATTTCTCCGCCTCTCTCCTACTGACTGCCTCACTTTGTTCCAAAATATTCCTTCTCTCTGCTTCACATTGCCACAGATTTGACTCCCACAATTTTCCCTACCTCTCCACATCTGATCACCTCATATCACCTAAATATGTTCATGCTCTACCCTACAGACCACCTCAAGTTTACTCTCAAAACTTTCCCCACCTCCTCACCATTGACTACCTCCTATTGACCTCCAAATATTCATTCTCGACCCTGGAGAGTTTCTCAAGTTTTCCCTGTCCCCTGATGACTGCCTTAGTTTATCCCAAAATGTTCATTCTCTCTGCCAGACACTGCCACACATTTTACCCCCAGAACCTTCCCTGGGCCCACTGTGGTGTCCACTCCTGATTGCCTCCTCTGCACCTCTCAGGATTCATTCTGGACCCTGGAGATTACCTCAGAGATTTCTGCCCTGAATCTCCCCACCTGGCCACCACTGATTACCTCAGTTGACCTCCTGATGTCCTTTCTCTCCCCTGGAGATAACCTCCTTAAAAACCCCCCAAGTTTTAACTCAAAATATTCCTTCTGTCCCCTGGACATTACCTCAAGTTTTACCCCTGTAATTTTCCCCATATGTCCACAACTGATTACCCCAGTTTACCTCAGGATGTACATTCTCTGCTCCACGTGACCTCAACGTTTACAAACACAAATTTTCCCTCCTTGCCCATCACTGACTGCCTCACTTTACCCCAAGGTATTCATTCTCTCTGCTACAGATTTTACTCCCAAAATTCTCCTTACCTACCCACATGTAATCAGCTCCTCTGTACAAATACATGTTCATTCTCTACCCTGTGGGCTACCCCAAGTTTACCCTAAAACACTTCCCAACTGTCCACCACTGAGTACCTCATTTATACTTCAAAATATTCACTCTCTGCCCTGGACGTTCCCTCAAGTTTTAACCCCAAAGGTTTCCCCCCATCCTGCCCACCCCTGACTGCCTCAGTGTCCATCAGGAGGTACATCCTCTCTGCTACAGGTGACCTCACACTGGACCCACTGCATTTTCCCGACCTCTCCACATCTCAGCAACTCACTTCTACCTCAAGATGTTCATTCTCTACCCAGCACACCACCTCCAGTTTACTCTCAACACTTTCCCCACCTCTCCACCACCCAGGAACTCATTTTCACCTCAGAAGATTCACTCTCTGCCCTGCAGATTCCCACAAGTTTTACCCCCCACATTTTCCCTGCAGGTCCGCAAGGTTTACCCCAGTTTACCCCAGGAGGTGCATTCTCTCTCCTCCACATGACCTCTGATTTTACAAACACAAATTTTCCCTCCCTGCCCACCACTGACTGCCTCACTGGACCTCAAAAGCCTCATTTTCTCCCCTAGGTGACATCCACACTTACCCTCACAGTTTTCCCTGCCTGCAAACTACTTATTACCTCATTTTTACCTCCAAAGATTTGTCCTCTGCCACAGAGATGACCTCAAAGTTTCCCCCAAAACCTCCTTACCTGTCCACTAATGATTACCCCAGTTTACCCCAGGAGGTGCATTCTCTCTGCTGCACATTACCTCAGGTTTGACAAACAAAGATTTCCCTCCCTGCCCACTGCTGACTGCCTCACCTTACCCCAAAAGATTCATTCTCTCTGGGACAGATTGCCCCACATTTTACTCCCAACATCTGCCTTACCTGTCCACGTCTGACCAGCTCCTTTGTACCTACAGAGGGTCATTCTGCACCCCACACACACCTCAGGCTTATCTCAAACCTCTCCCCACCTGTCTGCCACCCAGTGCCTCATCTTTACCTCAACACATTCCTTCTCTTCCCAGCAGATCACCTGAACTTTAACACCCACAATTGTCTGTGTCTCTCACCACTCATCACCTCAGGTTACCTCAGTGTGTTCATTCCCTGCCCTGGAGAGAATGAACCTCCTTTTTAACCCCCAAACTTTCCCCTTCCAGCCCACTCCTGATTACCTCTTCTTGAACACAAGAGTCATTCTCTCCCCAGAGTCTTCCCTACTGCACACTCCTAATTGCCTCTTTTGGACCTCCAAATATTCATTCTCTGCCCTGCACATTTGCTCAAGTTTCACCCTCAGAAATTCCTCTGCCTGTCCCCCTACTGACTGCCTCACTTTGTGGGGGTCAAATCTGTGGCAATGTGCAGCAGAGAGAAGGAATATTTTGGAACAATTTTCCCTACAAGTCCACCACTGAGTACCTCATGTTCATCTCTCAATATTCATTCTCTACCATGCAGATTACCTCAGATATTTCCCTCCCAATTTTCCCTATGAGTCCACAACTGATTACTCCAGTTTACCTCAGGATGTACATTCTCTCTGCTCCACGTGACCTCAAATTTTACAAACAGAATTTTTCCCTACCTGCCCAACACTGACTGCCTCACTTCACACCAAGATATTCATTCTCTCTGCTACAGATTGCCCAGATTTTACTCCCAAAATTCTCCTTACCTACCCACATGTAATCAGCTCCTCTGTACAAATACATGTTCATTCTCTACCCTGTGGGCTACCCCAAGTTTACCCTAAAACACTCCCCAGCTGTCCACCACTGAGTACCTCATTTATCCTTCAAAATATTCACTCTCTGCCCTGGACGTTCCCTCAAGTTTTAACCCCAAAGGTTTCCCCCCCTCCTGCCCACCCCTGACTGCCTCAGTGTCCATCAGGAGGTACATCCTCTCTGCTACAGGTGACCTGAAATTTTACAAACACAAATTTTCCCTCCCTGCCCACCACTCACTGCCTCACTTTACCTCCAAATGGTCCTTCTGTCCTCTACAGATGACATCAAGTCTTACCCCCAACATTTCCCTTCCTCTACATCACCCATTATCTCTTCCTGACACCCCAAATTTCCATTCCATCCCTACACATTCCCTGAGTGTTTCCCTCCCAAGCATCCTTCCCCTGTTCCCTGCTTAATAACTCACACTCCAGCCCCAGGCTCTCCACTCCCCCCTCAGTGGGACCCCTCCAAAATGCCACCTCCCTCCCCTCTGCAGCACCTCACCTTTTCCTACACAAAGAGTTGCTGGGTCCCCTCAAAATTACATTTCTGCAATCTAATGAATAACTCTTTCCAGTTTCCCAGGGAGAAGAACAGGAACTCACAGCCACCAAGGCCTGACAGTCCCCTGCAGCCAGAGCTCAGCACACAGCCAGAGAGGCAATTCCAGCATCTAAAAGAAAAAAAAGAAGAAAGAAGTGATTTATTTTGTTTTAAAGTTATATTAAGTTGTTCCAAGCAAAGCAAGCCTTGCTCTGGTTTCAGTTGGGTGAACAGGGAGCGCTGGGCACAGGGCACGTCATTAATGCCCAGGGGATGGGGCTTTGTGGGGGAGGGAAGAGCATCTGATGGAGTTGCCCAGTCCAATTCCTGCCCAAGGCCTGACTGGCCCAGGACAAACCCTCTGGCAGGCAGTGGTTTTGTTCCCTCTAATGGTCAGTGCCCAGTGTGTCCCTGTGGGCAGTGCCAGGCTGGGGACAGGCACACGCAGCTGGCAGGACTCTTTGCTCCAAAGACACTTCTGGCCTCCTTGGCAAACTGCCTCTGACACTTGGTTTTCTTCAGGAGAAATTAAGGAATTGCTCATGGCAATTTGGAGATGAAGTTATCCCAAAGGGAAGGAAAGAACAAATATTCCTGTCAGAGCCCTTGGGATCTGCTGGGCTGAATTGGGAAGGGCCCATTATCTGCAGAGCAAATACAGGACAACCTCAAACACAAAGCCCAGCCTGTCCAGTGGGGTGTGAAAGCACCACTGGGACAAACCTCCACTCTCCTGATTCTTTTCAGGGACTGCTCCAACCCAGCTCTGAAGCTGCCAAGCCCAAACTGTCCCCAGTGCTCTAGAACAACAGGATCTTCTCAGGGATGATACATTGGAAGCACAGTCTCAGCAAACACTCCCAGACACACAGAGGCACAACTGGAGCTCATGGCTGGGGCTGGGAAGGGCTGCAAGGAGGACACAACTCCCAGGTAGGGGAGCCTCGGCAGCAACAGCAGCAAATTCCCAGCTTGGATGGCAAAGCAGAGAGACAAAGGCTGGCAATGCCCATGGCATTGGTAGCTTTCCCTTCTGCTCCCTGTGGGGCCACAGCCCGGGAGGAAATCTCCAAGGGGGACAGAAGACCTCAGGAGGCAACAAAAGACAGCAGCGTCTGTTGCCCTGGTCCTGTTCCAACTCAGCCTGCGGGCCCAAACCTTCCCCCTCCAGGGAAACACTGACCTGCCCGGTGTCAGGCTGGAACACAGCCCTCATTCTCACCTTCCACACGCTCCCAGGCTCACCCCAAATTCAGGACAAGGTGCCAAAGGCCCCTCGGGCCGGGGCTCTCTCTGTCTCTGCAGGCTCAGGGACTGCAGCCACCAGGGCCCTCCAGCACGGACAGCCTGGACCCAGAGCAGATCCCTGGGCATTAGCAGTGTCCTGGGCATCCCCGGAGACAGAAACCATCAGCCTCTGGGATAGCACTTCATTGCCAGCACACACAGCCTGCCAAATTTAGGGGGGCAGCTCTCGGACCACAAAGCCCAGTCTGACCCAGTTCTCCTGGGCACCAACACGGACTCCACAAACCCACCAGAATGAGAATGTTCTGCTGCTTTGACAAACTTCAGCCCAGCTTTGCAAACCTCAGTCCCTGCAGCTCCTGCTCTCCAGAGCCCCGTTCAGGGCTGGCTCCAGTTCCCTGGAGAACCTGCCCCAGCCCCACTCTGGGCCAGCCTGAGCAGAAGCCACTGGGCTGCACAAGGAAGAACCCTCCCCTGGCTGCTGCAGCTGGAGGGAGATCCAGCTCCCAATGGAATCCTGGCAACAGCCTCCCAGAGGGTCTCTCCCCAGCCCTTGGCAGTGGCTCAGAATGGCAGCAGCTCCAGTGCCAGCTGGGTCCCTGCACGAGTCCTTGTCCCAGCCCTGCCACACGGACACACACGGGAGACACCCACGGGCACACAGGCCTTGCTTGCACAATTCCTCACCCACAGCTGAGGGAAAGCCACACAATATTAAGAAATACCCTGGGTTGAGAGCACTCATCACTCCAGTCCATCAGGACTTGGAGGCAGTTGGGTAGGCAACAGACCCAAATTCTAATCCTACCTCTACATTTCTAACAGGTTCTCTTGGAAAGATCCTGGACAGGAATGCAGACAACAGAACCCAAACACTGCACAAGCAATAGCAGAAGGTTTGCCATGAAGAACAGGAATTCCTTGTTTTCCTTAGCACTCTGGGAGTGTAGGACCCAATCTTTGCAACCAAGGGACACCAGAGATGTGATTAATACTTAAACCTCTCCCCCATGGGTCTGTCTCAGAGAACTGGGCCAGCCCTGAGCTACTCCCAGGTGCCTGCAGTGCTTTGGGGAGGGGCAGAACGATGTCCCACTTCTGCTTGGAAACATTCCAGATGAGGAAAAGCCACTTCCCTTCTCTCTCTCTGACCCAGAACCAGAACAGTCCTGTAGGACAACATGGACTATGCACAGAAGGCCCGAGTCAGTGGAGGGAAAAAAAACCTAAACAAACCAAACCACCCCAAATTTCAAGATAAAAACAGGCTGCTTCCTTAACAGGAGCACACCAAACTCATTGAAGCCAGAGAGGAAATTACAAACAAACAAATAAACAAACAGAAGACACAAAAAGATGCTTTGCACTGATACACTCTGGTTGATCATTCCAAAGGAAATTCCACACAAATCAGAAACAATTACCAATCATTTTCCCTCTGTTACAAATGAATGACTTGGGTTTCTGCTGGGACACAAACTAAACATACCTAAGGTGATGGTTCCATCAGCACTTGGAATTCCAAGCTCCCCGTTCCTTGGAATGCTCATCCCAACACTCACAGCGATCTCACCTCAGCCCACAGGCTCTCTGTCCTCACAGGGAAATGCAACCCACCGGGACACAGCTCTGGCACCGTGTTTCCTCTCATTCCTGGTCTCCTGCAAACGCCCAGAGAAATCCAATCCCTCAGACCCTGCATCCCTGGACACGAGGGGAACTGGAGTTTGACCCGGATCCCAGCGCCCTGGACAAGTGTGTTCCCAGGAGCACACGCCCGTGGCTCCATCCAGCCCATCCATCCCTCCTTTCCCTCCCAGCAGTCCCAAACCCTCCCCCAGCTCCCCTGGGTCTGTCCCATGGCCCAGCCCAGCTCCAGCCCTGGCAGAGCTGCAAACACCCCCCAGCTCGGCCCCCCGGGCTCCTGAACCCCCAAACCAAGGCTGAGGCTCACCAACGGGGACCCACCTGCCCCTCTCAGCACAGCCCAACCCCACAGCTCGGGGACCCCACACTCACCTGGCCCTTCAGCCCTTCCTCTCCACCCTTCCCAGCACACAGGGCAAGGACCAGCCTGCAGTGGGAAACAGAGCCAGTGCCCAGGGAGCAAATGCCAACACCAGGAGGAGAGAAACGTGTCCCTCTGACTTACCCCACCCCACGGGCAGCACCAGGAGCCCCCAGCCCGGCCGGCGGGGCTGCAGCCTCTTGCCTTTGGCTGCTCCCAGCCCAGGGCACTTGGCAGAGCTGGGCTGGATCAGGGCTTTGGCCTGGCCTGGAAGAGAGGAGAACAAGGCAATTAAGGGCACTGGGCAAGTCAAAGGCTCCTGCCCTTCACCCTTCTCTTCAATTGCTCACTAGAGAGTTTTAGCCATGAAAAATCCAGGGGGGACAACAAATAAGATGGGACCTTTTCCAGCATTTTCATTCCTATCTGCTTCAGGCATTAAAAGAAGGTTCGTTTTTCTTATTGCATTCCTTGCCCTATTTGATCAGCATCATTTTCATTCCAAACCCCCTTGGGAGGCGGTTGATTTTCTGCCATTGGACTTTGGGCAAAGGAAGAGACATCTGGGATGCTGGACTCCAGGAAATGACAGAGAGAAACCTGACAGGGAAAGGATTCAAGGCACTCCAGAACTCAGAAATGAGTTCATGCCTTGCCAGCCCACCCCCATTCTGTGCCACCCACCTGAGCTGGGCAGGTGAGGCCAAGGCTCCCCTTCCTGCTGCCAATCACTGTCCCAGCACACGGATCCCTGTGCTGGGCAGCACTTGGAAAAACCTGGGAAAGGCAAAAGGAAAATGGCACTGCCTGTCAGAAAACATGTCTGTGAACATCCCTTCTGGACAAACTTAATCACTTCCCTCTGCTCCAATAAACCCAGGGCAGGCAGGTCTCTCCAGTCCAGGGGAGAACAGGAAGGAGAACTGCAGGAACTCAGGCAGGCACAGGCAGCTCTGGGCACTTCTTCCCTGCAGACCTCTCTGCACTTGGGGCTCTTGGCACTTCATTTATAAAGAATGGGGGGGCAGCAGCCCAGGAATGCCCCTCAAAAACAGGGGCCTGGGTAGCTGGAGATTATAGGAGGGGAGGTGTGAGGGGAGACACAGAGAGAGAACAGGAACAGGGGTTGTTTGGGAACAGGCTCTGTGTCCAGCAGGGATGGGAACTGGAAACACGGGAGGCTGGAGGAATGCAGGGGGGGAGCACTGGCCTGCCTTGGATGGATCCTTTTTCCCTTTGCTCAGAGACCTCAACTCCACCCTCTCTGAGAGCAGCAGGGAATTGCTGCAGGGGAAGAGTTCATTTAGGCACAAGCCAGTGATGCAACCACTGGGGCAGGGCAAGAGGGGAGAGGAACTGACACAAAAATGACACAATCACCACTGAAAGGGACTTTATTGAGCTACAACACAAACACATTCACAGCAGGCCAGGGCAGGAGGTGCCCCCAGGACCACCAACACAGCAGCTGGGCTTGCAGGAACACCCTCTTCTCAAGTTATGGAGCCAGGGGCTGACAGCTGGGATCGAGCCTGGGGGGGTTGGAGAGCACTCAGGCATCAGGGCCAAGTCCTGCCCAGTCACTGCAGACAGTTCAGCCCCAGCAGCAGGGGGAGTTTCTGCCTCTCTCTTCACTATTATTTGGGACCCAATAGCTCAGTGCTGTGGAATTTTAGCTCCATAAGTGTTTTACACAGTTGAGCTTCACCAGAACTGGGGCACTTGTCAGTATTCCTGACTCTCCCATGGCTGCACTTCCTTTGGGCATGAGGAACCTTGCAGACTGCTCCAAACCTTCACAGCCCACTTGCTCTTCTTGCCACAGTTGGACCAGCTCACTGTCCCTTCAGAAAGAGAAGGCAATGATCCCTTCTGAAACCAGAACCTCCCCCCCTTTGCTTTCCCATTCCATGTTTGGTTCCCTACACAACTGAGGCCCTTCCAGGCCTTGCCAAGTGGCAGCCAAGGAATCCAAGCCAGGAACCTGCCAGGGAACAATGTCTGTGCTACAGCAACATCATTCCAGGCCTCTCACTGCCACCCCTTTGCTTCTCCCAACAGCTCCAGGGGCACCAGAACTTGCCCTGAAGACAGAAAGGCTCCTTTTGGGAGCACCACGAGCCATCTATTGTGTAGCACTGGAATTCCATCTCCTGGACAAGCCATGAGAAGCAGGGAACAATGCCTACGGTGACACGCATAGAAATGAGTCACTGTGGTGCAACGACACAGGAGTGGAAACCATTCAGTCAGTCTGACCAAACCCCACAGTCTTCCAAAAGGAATTTCTTCTTTGTGGAGACAGGGCATGGCCAGGAATTCCAACACGTGCAGTCAGAGAGCCTTGCACAATTGGACACCTGACCTGTATGGTCCCCAATGTTCCTGATGTTCTCCTGCACACACTGCTGGGGCAAGACTGACCTGTATGGTCCCCAATGTTCCTGATGTTCTCCTGCACACACTGCTGGGGCGAGACCAAAGGGATGCTCTACTCCTGCTTTTGCTGCAGCCTGTGACGAGAGGGGAACCTATGGGGATAAAGCACCCCGAATTTTTGCTTCACTATTTGCCCTTGTAGGAACAGCAAAAGCTACAAGAAACAAATTAGGATGCTGTCTTGCAAAGCAAACAAATGCAACATGCAAGGTACTAAGTGAACTGCCTGTGGATGTTAATTCAGTCAGACCTGCTGTGTTACAGAATAGAGCTACAATTGACTTTTTACTATTGGCTCAGGGACATGAATGTAAAGAATTTCAAGGAAGGTGTGGTATGAATTTGTCTGATCATTGGGAGTCTATTCACAGTGCATCCAACAGTTGCAAAAGGGAGTTGCAAAGCTGCAGGTTAAGGAGAGCTGGGATTACCTGGAAAACATGCTGAATAGTTGGGGAATATCAGCACGGGTTAAATCCATAGTAAAGATGGGATGGGCCGGTGTGAGGATCTTTCTGTGTATTGCAATATGCTTGCCATGCTTGATGCAATGCAATCAACCAACTATAAACAAAGCATTAAAGGCTGTTTTATTTGTAAAAAAAGAAGGGGAATTAAGGAGGTGAACACTGTCACCTCCCTCGGGCCCAGGACAGTGGACATTGTTCCACTAGCTGGCAGAAAGCCGTGGGAATGGAAAGCAGGACAAAGAAGACACAGAAGAAGAAGCTACAAGACTGCAAGAAGGACGTTGGTGGCTAAGATATGTAGTTATTTGTATCTATTAAAACAGAGGCTGGATTATGTAGACTTGAAAAAGTAAGCATAAGTAGATCACCAACTGTTCTGCTTGAACTACCTATTGTTCTGCCTGGGGTATATAAGCTTATGCATTGTCATAATAAAGGTCTTCGTCTTTCTTATACCACCGAAACAGAGTCTGTGCCTTTTAAAGCCACACTCCTTCTATTGGGTTAAGGACTGAGGAAGTTGGACCTGTGTCTGAGCAGGACAGGTGCAAACCAAATGCTGGGGACTGGAACACACACCTGGCACTCCTGCAGCTCTTACCATTACATTCCAGAGAAAACAGCCAATTGGACCATCACTGCTCATTTCTTAATCCCAACCCCACACTGCTTTGGCACTTGGAGCACCACTTTTATCACCCAATTACAGTCCATTAGAGAGCTCCATGTCTAGCAGGGACAGGGACCCCTGGGATACTCTCAGCAATGCCTGAATCCATTGCAGGGACCTTGCTTTGAGCTCCCCAGGGCCGGGCACCCCGAGGATCTCCCCGAATAATCCTTTCGGAGCGCGCTGGAGTCCTCAGGGTGCCCCAACCCGGGGGGCACCAACAGCACTGTCCCTCCAGGGGGCCCAATTTGGTCCTAAAATGCAGGGGGATCTTGCCTGTGTCCCAGACTGGTCCGGGGATCTGAGGCCCTTCCCGAGAAAATCTCGGTGCCGGCGTGAAGGGCCAGAGATCCCTTGGAGCCACGGGAGAGCAGGCACAGAGTCCCTCCTGGGGGCCAATTCTGCTGCCTGAAACCAGCTCTTCAAAGAAGCCTTTAAGACTCAGCCAGTAAGTTTTAGAAGCCAGGAAATCTTTTATTCCTATGCTCTTGAATCATTCCAGCCCACCAGGTGCCCTGGCAATCAGGTCCCAAAGGGCACACAGACCTATCTCCACTGCAGCTGATATGGCAGCATCACAGGAGGGTTCATTTTCCTTCCCTGCATTCCTATTCTATACTCAGGACATTTTCTAACACTTATTACCATACACACCTACCATTATAAGGTTTCCAAGGGGCTTCACCGAGGGCCTTCCCAGGTCTGCTCTGTCTGGAGCCCTCAAAGTCCTCAGTGCCTGCCTGAGGAACCTCAACACAACTCACCTGCTTACACAGCAACGTGGTGCTGCTTGCCTGCTGCCTCACTCTCTTCTTCCTTCACCTCCCTTGGTTGGTCCCTTTCAATCCCTTGGCTCAGCTCTGTGCACTTTCCAGGCTACATCCCACTGCAAAAAGGATCAGCTCTTGTTACATCTCAACACTCAGATATCATTCCCCCTTTTTTCCTGACACTTGGCCATCAGGCCAGTGTCTCATGATTTAAAGCAGAGTTTGACTCCTCAGTGACAACAACAACTGACAGCCCTGAATCCTAACACAGGCTGAGACACAAACACGGATGGGAACTCTGAAGGATCCATTTTGTCCTGCTCACCAACCAAAAGGAGCTTTCTGAACTCAAGAAGAAGAGAGCCCAGGTCCTTTTTCTGCCATGTCCACTGCTATAAATGTGACCCACAAGACCTGGAAAGGCCCTTCCCACTTCACCTGCAGGGCTGGCAGTGCCACCACTGGACACGGACCCAGTGGCTGGGCAGGAACGGAGGGGCTGGGGCATCCAATCCATCGGCCCAGGCGGCACCAGGAGTTCCTGGAGTTCCTGCAGGGGAGAGCCTCAAGACAACAAAGGATTAGGAAGATCATTTTTAACTTTAACATGTATATCCCCTGCAATATGGGGAATTTGACAAGGCCTACTGGTGCAACAAGGACACACTCAAGGCTATCTATTCAAAGGATCTACCAGCACTCAAAAGCTATCACTATCCTTCTTGCAGGGAGAACTCAGGAAACTCTGTTGGCCAAGAGCCTCCAGGGCAATTTCCAGCTTTTGGGGCTCCCTTTTAACTGTTTTTCCCCATCACTGTAGCTGGGACTATCACCTGCCCTACAGAGGGAACAGCCCACAAAGTTCACTTGCAGGAATGCCATTAACTCAAAGTCCCTTCTCAGGGGGGTCACTGCACACCTTGGCCTTTGTTTGCCCTCCCCACCAAAGATGCTTCCAACACTTCTGAGACATATGGCAGACCCAGAGCTCTCCTCAGGGAATGCTTCAGCTGCTTAAAGGCTGCCCTTGCACCATCTAGCCAAGGCAGAAAATGCTTTACATGCTATTCTTAAAAGTTGGCATAACAGTCTTACCACACATCCAGAGGGAACAATCCAGAGTCCATCCCGTCCTACCTTTCCCAGCAAGGCAGTTCATGGGCTGTCTGGGGCTCAGGGAGGAGTCAGGGGGCTGCTTTTCTTCCTTCTTGCTTTCCCCATTTTCTCCTGCCAAAGCAAAGGTTTCTTGGCTTTCCTTGCTCAAGGAGATGCAGCAAAGGCCATCTCTTCAATCCAGTACTGGAAACAGCTTGAGGTTGTCATTCAAGGTGCTTCTCTCAGGTCCTGCACTCATCAATCATCTTGGCCATTGGTTTTCTTGGCAGGTTCTTGCATTCACGTCCTACAAGCAAACCAGGATGAGCAAATTCAGCTGTTACTGCAACCAATCCAAGCTGGCACTCTGATTTTAAAGGATACTGGCTTGGCCTTACCCATAGAGATCCCACATTAGGGGTAATAGCTACAGGTTCTGCCCTCTTCCACCCTCCTGGAAGTCCACTGGCCCACACAACAGGAACAACTGCAGCTGCCACTTCAGTCAGGACCTTGCTGCTGACAGGAGTTATTCCCTGCACAACAAGAGCTGCTGCTTGGACACATTTAGTTTCAGCAATTACAGTTTCAATATCCTCACTTTCTTAATCCCAATCCCACCCTTCTTTTGCACTTGGAGCACCACTTTTATCACCCAATTACAGTCCTTTAGAGAGCTCCATGTCTAGCAGGGACAGGGACCCCTGGGATACTCTCAGCAATGCCTGAATCCATTGCAGGGACCTTGCTTTGAGCTCCCCAGGGCCGGGCACCCCGAGGATCTCCCCGAATAATCCTTTCGGTGCGCGCTGGAGTCCTCGGGGTGCCCCAACCCGGGGGGCACCAACAGCACTGTCCCTCCAGGGGGCCCAATTTGGTCCTAAAATGCAGGGGGATCTTGCCTGTGTCCCAGACTGGTCCGGGGATCTGAGGCCCTTCCCGAGAAAAATCTCGGTGCCGGCGTGAAGGGCCAGAGATCCCTTGGAGCCACGGGAGAGCAGGCACAGAGTCCCTCCTGCAGGGCCAATTCTGCTGCCTGAAAACAGCTCTTCAAAGTAAACTCTAAGACTCAGCTGGTGAGTTTTAGAAGCCAGGAAATCTTTTATTCCTATGCTCTTGAATCATTCCAGCCCACCAGGTGCCCTGGCAATCAGCTCCCAAAGGGCACACAGACCTATCTCCACTGCAGCTGATATGGCAGCATTACAGGAGGATTCATTTTCCTTCCCTGCATTCCTATTCCATACTCAGGACATTTTCCAACACTTATTACCATACACACCTACCCTTACAAGGTTTCCAAGGGGCTTCACCGAGGGCCCTCCCAGGTCTGCTCTGTCTGGAGCCCTCAAAGTCCTCAGTGCCTGCCTTAGGAACCTCAAGACAACTCACCTGCTTACACAGCAACTTGGTGCTGCTTGCCTGCTGCCTCACTTCCCTTCTTCCTTCTTTCTTCACCTCCCTTGCTTGGTCCCTTTCAATCCCTTGGCTCAGCTCTGTGCACGTTCCAGGCTACATCCCACTGCAAAAAGGATCAGCTCTTGTTACATCTTAACACTCAGACAGCATTCCCCCTTTTTTCCTGACACTTGGCCATCAGGCCAGTGTCTCATGATTTAAAGCAGAGTTTGACTCCTCAGTGACAACAACAACTGACAGCCCTGAATCCTAACACAGGCTGAGACACAAACACGGATGGGAACTCTGAAGGATCCATTTTGTCCTGCTCACCAACCAAAAGGAGCTTTCTGAACTCAAGAAGAAGAGAGCCCAGGTCCTTTCTGCAATGCCAACTACCATAAATGTGACCCACAAGACCTGGAAAGGCCTCTTCACCTGCAGGGCTGGCAGTGCCACCACTGGACACGGACCCAGTGGCTGGGCAGGAACGGAGGGGCTGGGGCGTCCAATCCATCGGCCCAGGCGGCACCAGGAGTTCCTGGAGTTCCTGAGGGGAGAGCCTCAAGACAACAAAGGATTAGGAAAAGGATCATTTTAAACTTCAATATGTATATCTCCTGGAATATGGGGAGTTGGACAAAGCCTACTGGTGCAACAAGGACACACTCAAGGCTATCTATTCAAAGGATCTACCAGCACTCAGAAGCTATCACTGTCCTTCTTGCAGGGGGAACTCAGGAAACTCTGTTGGCCAAGAGCCTCCAGGGCAGTTTCCAGCTTTTGGGGCTCCCTTTTAACTGTTTTTCCCCATCACTGTAGCTGGGACTATCACCTGCCCTACAGGGGGAACAGCCCACACAGTTCACTTGCAGTGATGCCATTAACTCAAAGTCCCTTCTCAGGGGGGTCACTGCACACCTTGTCCTTTCTTTGCCCTCCCCACCAAAGATGCTTCCAACACTTCTGAGACATCTGGCAGACCCAGAGCTCTCCTCAGGGAATGCTTCAGCTGCTTAAAGGCTGCCCTTGCACCATCTAGCCAAGGCAGCAAATGCTTACAGGCTGTTCTGAAAAGTTGGCAGAACAGTCTTACCACACATCCAGAGGGAGAAATCCAGAGTCCACCCCATCCTACGATTCCCAGCAAGGCAGTTCATGGGCTGTCTGGGGCTCAAGGAGGAGTCAGGGGGCTGCTTTTCTTCCTTCCTGCTTTCCAGATTTTCTCCTTCCAAAGCAAAGGTATCCTGGCTTTCCTTGCTCAAGGAGATGCAGCAAAGGCCATCTTTTAAATCCAATACTGGAAACAGCTCGAGGTTGTCATTCAAGGTGCTTCTCTCAGGCCCTGCACTCATCAATCATCTTTGCTATTGGTTTTCTTGGCAGGTTCTTGCATTCACGTCCTACAGGCAAACCAGGATGAGCAAATTTAGCTGTTACTGCAACCAATCCAAGCTGGCATTCTGATTTTAAAGGACACTGGCTTGGCCTTACCCATATAGATCGCATATTAGGGTTAATACCTACAGGTTCTGCCCTCTTCCACTCTCCTGGAATTCCACTGGCCCACACCACAGGAACAACTGCAGCTGCCACTTCAGTCAGGACCTTGGTGCTGACAGGAGTTATTCCCTGCACAACAAGAGCTGCTGCTTGGACACATTTAGTTTCAGCAATTACAGTTTCAGTATCCTCACTTTTCCATTTCATTTCTGCCTCAACTTTTCCACTCAATCTCTTCCGAGCAGAGGTTTGGACGAATTTGGCAAATAGACCAACTGAGGAATTCCCCAATGTTTTCCCAGTTTCACCCCTGTCACACCAATCACCTTAACACTGCCAGTCCTTCATTCTCCCTCTGTTGTGTTAAGGATTGAGGAAGTTGGACCTGTGTCTGATCAGGACATGTGCAAACCAAATGCTGGGGACTGGAACACACACCTGGCACTCCTGCAGCTCTTACCATTACATTCCAGAGAAAACAGCCAATTGGACCATCACTGCTCAGTTCTTAATCCCAATCCCACACTTCTTTTGCACTTGGAGCACCACTTTTATCACCCAATTACAGTCCATTAGAGAGCTCCATGTCTAGCAGGGACAGGGACCCCTGGGATACTCTCAGCAATGCCTGAATCCATTGCAGGGACCTTGCTTTGAGCTCCCCAGGGCCGGGCACCCCGAGGATCTCCCCGAATAATCCTTTCGGTGCGCGCTGGAGTCCTCGGGGTGCCCCAACCCGGGGGCACCAACAGCACTGTCCCTCCAGGGGGGCCAATTTGGTCCTAAAATGCAGGGGGATCTTGCCTGTGTCCCAGACTGGTCCGGGGATCTGAGGCCCTTCCCGAGAAAAATCTCGGTGCCGGCGTGAAGGGCCAGAGATCCCTTGGAGCCACGGGAGAGCAGGCACAGAGTCCCTCCTGGGGGCCAATTCTGCTGCCTCAACTCAGCTCTTCAAAGAAGCCTCTAACGCTCAACTGGTGAGTTTTAGAAGCCAGGCATTCCTTGCTTACAACACCCTGCCATGATCCCAGCCCGACGGGTGTCCTGGCAATCAGCTCCCAAAGGGCACACGGAGGTGTCTCCACTGCAGCTGATGGCAGGGGTCAACATTACAGGAGGGTTCTTTTTCCTTCCCTGCATTCCTGTTCCATATTCAGGACATCCCCAACACCTGTTTCCATACACACAAACCCTTATAAGGTCTCTGAGGGGCTCCATCAGAGGTGTCTGGTGGTCACCTGTGCCTGGAGCCCCCAAAGTTCTAAGTGACCACCTTGTCAACTTCAAGACAACTCACCTGGTTGTAGAGGAACTTGGTGCTGCTTGGCTGCTCTCTCAGTTCCCTTCTTCATTCTTTCTTTACTTCGCTTGCTTAGTTTCTCTAAATCCCTTGGCTCAGCTCCATGGAGTTTCTAGGGTACATCCCACTGCAAAAACCACCAGTTCTTAGTACACCTCACAACTTAGACACCAGGGAGCAACGCAGAAATCATCTAATCCAGGGAACTGCCTCCAAATATTGGGACAAAAATACCATAACATTCCACAGCCTCCCTTGGCAAATAAACACCAAACTACTCAGACACAAACAATAACCTGCACACTACAACAATCTGCCACTGTTGGTTCAACCCAGCCAAGTCAGTTGGTAAACTACACAAGGTGAACTTCTTTACAAGTTCCATTTATGATACAAAAACCAGGGAGATCACAGACTCCCCCACACACTTGTACTCTGAGGAAAGAAGGAAACCAAAGCCATCCCCAGTGCTGCAATAGCTCAGGCTCCCAAAAGGCCCAGGGGCTGGGCTGGGGCTTTTGGCTGCCCTGGAGCACAGGCAGGAACACGATGTCACCACCCCACAGGCACAGCTGAGAACCCAAAGAGCAGCCACACCAGCAGCTCCTGCCAGCCCTGCTGGGCTGGGCCTTGGGGAGGAAGGGCACTGACCTTTCTTCCTGCCTAGGAGCAAAGAGCCTCCTTGCTGAGCACTTCTCCTGCCAAGGGCATCAGCTCAGAGGGGAAGTTCATCAAGCGCAACTTCCTGGAATGAGAAACATTGCTGTTCCCTGGACAATCTCTTTCCAACGGAACTCAGAAGTACACACTAGAAGTTCAGGTGTTACCTAAAATTTCTTACAGGGACCTCTGAGACTCAGATGGTGAGTTTCAGAAGCCAGGCAATCTTGTATTCCCATGCTCTTGAATCATTCCAGCCCACCAGGTGCCCTGGCAATCAGCTCCAAAAGGGCACACAGAGCTATCTCCACTGAAGCTGATATGGCAGCATTACAGGAGGGTTCATTTTCCTTCCCTGCATTCCTGTTCTACATTCAGGACATTCTCCAACACTTATTACCATACACACCGAATCTTACAAGGTTTCCAAGGGGCTTCACCGAGGGCCTTCCCAGGTCTGCTCTGTCTGGAGCCCTCAAAGTCCTCAGTGCCTGCCTTAGGAACCTCAACACAACTCACCTGCTTACACAGCAACTTGCTGCTGCTTGCCTGCTGCCTCACTTCCCTTCTTCCTTCTTTCTTCACCTCCCTTGGTTGCTCCCTTTCAATCCCTTGGCTCAGCTCTGTGCACTTTCCAGGCGACATCCCACTGCAAAAAGGATCAGCTCTTGTTACATCTCAACACTCAGGCAGCATTCCCCTTTTTTCCTGACACTGGGCCATTAGGCCAGTGTCTCATGATTTAAAGCAGAGTTTGACTCCTCAGTGACAACAACAGCTACAGCCCTGAATCCTAACACAGGCTGAGACACAAACACGGATGGGAACTCTGAAGGATCCACTTTGTTCTGCTCACCAATCAAAAGGAGCTTTCTGAACTCAAGAAGGAGAGACCCCAGGTCCTTTTTCTGCAAATTTAGCTGCTATAAATGTGACCCACAAGACCTGGAAAGGCCCTTCCCACTTCACCTGCAGGGCTGGCAGTGCCACCACTGGACACGGACCCAGTGGCTGGGCAGGAACGGAGGGGCTGGGGCGTCCAATCCATCGGCCCAGGCGGCACCAGGAGTTCCTGGAGTTCCTGCAGGGGAGAGCCTCAAGACAACAAAGGATTAGGAAGACCATTTTTTCCTTTAATATGCACATCTCCTGGAATATGGGGACTTTGATAAGGCTTACTGGTGCAATAAGGACACACTCAAGGCTATCTATTCAAAGGATCTACCAGCACTCAAAAGCTGTCACTGTCCTTCTTGCAGGGAGAACTCAGGAAACTCTGTTGGCCAAGAGCCTCCTGGAGGATTTCCAGCTTTTGGGGCTCCCTTTTAACCATTTTCCCCATCACTAGCTGGGACTATCACCTGCCCTACAGGGGGAACAGCCCACACAGTTCACTTGCAGGGATGCCATTAACTCAAAGTCCCTTCTCAGGGGGGTCACTGCACACCTTGGCCTTTCTTTGCCCTCCCCACCAAAGATGATTCCAACAGTTCTGAGACATCTGGCAGACCCAGAGCTCTCCTCAGGGAATACTTCACCTCCTTAAAGGCTGCCCTTGCACCATCTAGCCAAGGCAGAAAATGCTTTACATGCTGTTCTGAAAAGTTGGCAGAACAGTCTTACCACACATCCAGAGGGAGCAATCCAGAGTCCATCCCGTCCTACCATTCCCAGCAAGGCAGTTCATGGGCTGTCTGGGGCTCAGGGAGGAGTCAGGGGGCTGCTTTTCTTCCTTCCTGCTTTCCAGATTTTCTCCTGCCAAAGCAAAGGTTTCTTGGCTTTCCTTGCTCAAGCAGATGCAGCAAAGGCCATCTTTTAAATCCAGTACTGGAAACTCCTCAAGGTTGTCATTCAAGGGGGTTCTCTCAGGTCCTGCACTCATCAATAATGTTGGCCATTGGTTTTCTTGGCAGGTTCTTGCATTTATGTCCTACAAGCAAACCAGGATGAGCAAATTCAGCTGTTACTGCAACCAATCCAAGCTGGCATTCTGATTTTAAAGGATACTGGGTTTGCCTTACCCATAGAGATCCCACATTAGGGGTAATACCTACAGGTTCTGCCCTCTTCCACTCTCCTGGAGTTCCACTGTCCCACACCACAGGAACAACTGCAGCTGCCACTTCAGTGGGGACCTTGCTGCTGACAGGAGTTATTCCCTGCACAACAAGAGCTGCTGCTTTGACACATTTAGTTTCAGCAATTACAGTTTCAATATCCCCAGTTTTCAATTGCATTTCTGCCTCAACTTTTCCAGTCAATCCCTTCCTAGCACAGGTTTGGGTGAGTTTGGCAAAGAGACAACCTGAAGAATTCCCCAATGTTTTCCCAGTTTCACCCCTGTCACACCCATCACCTTAACACTGCCAGTCCTTCATTCTCCCCCTATTGTGTTAAGGATTGAGGAAGTTGGACCTGTGTCTGACCAGGACATGTGCAAACCAAATGGTGGGGACTGGAACACACACCTGGCACTCCTGTAGCTCTTACCATTACATTCCAGAGAAAACAGCCAATTGGACCATCACTGCTCAGTTCTTAATCCCAATCCCACACTGCTTTGGCACTTGGAGCACCACTTTTATCACCCAATTACAGTCCATTAGAGAGCTCCATGTCTAGCAGGGACAGGTACCCCTGGGATACTCTCAGCAATGCCTGAATCCATTGCAGGGACCTTGCTTTGAGCTCCCCAGGGCCGGGCACCCCGAGGATCTCCCCGAATAATCCTTTCGGTGCGCGCTGGAGTCCTCGGGGTGCCCCAACCCGGGGGCACCAACAGCACTGTCCCTCCAGGGGCCCAATTTGGTCCTAAAATGCAGGGGGATCTTGCCTGTGTCCCAGACTGGTCCGGGGATCTGAGGCCCTTCCCGAGAAAATCTCGGTGCCGGCGTGAAGGGCCAGAGATCCCTTGGAGCCACGGGAGAGCAGGCACAGAGTCCCTCCTGGGGGCCAATTCTGCTGCCTCAACTCAGCTCTTCAAAGAAGCCTCTAACGCTCAATTGGTGAGTTTTAGAAGCCAGGCATTCCTGCATGCTGTAAGATATTTTAAGGGCTTACTGAGTGAAAAAACATAAAGCTTTTATCAAGAACATATGATCTCAAACAGACAGCTCCTTTCCTCTTTCAATACAATATTTCTTTCATGGTATCACTTAAGAAGTGCCCAGGAACCCCAGACTGTGCTTTCCAGAACAGAAAATAAACAGAGGGAAGGAGCTTTGCACAAGTGTAACACACTCCAGAACAGACCTGACTTTAGTTTTACTCTTTGTGTTCAAATATAGCAGAAGACAAACACTCCAGCAGGAGAGCTGGCACATTACCCATGGTACCCTCAAAGTCCATCTCACGAGGGCTGGAGGAAAATCGCAGTTGTACCAGTCCCTTGTGCCTGCAGATGCCTGGGGATCCTCTCCATCCACCTCGTGCTCTCCCAACAGCAGAAAGGGGAACCTCAGGGACACGGTGGCACTCGACATCCTGCTGAGAGAGCAAGGAAACCTTTAGCATAAAGGTGAGTTGGAATCTTAAAAACTTCCTTTCCTGGGAGCTTTGTGAAGCCTGCAACCAAGAGGGGGAAAATTTGCATCTCCTTTGGTGCAGGTGTCAACAGAGGCCAACAGAGCTTTCACCTTTTTCAGACAACTGTGCTCCTTTTGGCTCCCTGGCAGCTCCAATGGCACCAGAACCCCCTTCCTGCACACCCACGGGTGTCACACACAGGCACCCACACACCTTTGCTCCAGCCCACACGGGGCCAACATTTCCTCACCCTGCACATCCCAAGGGCAGTATTTTTGCTAGAGAGCACAGCAACCCCCCTGTCCTTGCAAACTGCCTCCCGGCAAAAAAGGAATCATTTTTCCTGGACACTTCTCCCACAGTCAAGGTCTTTTAAAACCTGCTCAGGGTCCCTCCCAGCTTCTGCCTGTCCTTGCATTTAAAGGCACGGGCATATTCTATCTTCCAACAGCAGAACCCAGCTCCTCACTGGCAGTATAAGCCCTGCTCTTACCTGGACAGACTCCCGGGCTCGGCACAGCTGTGGCTCATGGAGCAGCTTCCCAAGGCCCTTCTCTCTCCCAGCAGGAAGCACAACTCGCCTCCACTCCCCAGCACCAGGGGAAACCACGAGCCAGGCTGCAAACTGACACAGAACGAGCAAAAAGCATTAATGCAGCACCAAGAATCCAAGTTAAAGCAGTCTTTGCCTTATAACCCTGCACGGGGAAAGGCTTTGGGATTCCGAGGCAAATCCTGAGACACCCAGAGAGCAACAGCCCCGCAGCCCTGCCACGGCTCCCCCGGGGTCACCCGGCAGGTAAGGACCTTACCCGGCCCCCGCCGCCCAGCACAAGGCGCCCCTAAACGCCCCCCGGCTCCCCCGGTCCATAACCCAGCGGACAAGGCGCTCTCCCCTCCGCAAAGCCACGAGGGGCCCAATCCTGCCGCACACCCCCAGCCCAGCCCCCCAGCCCAGCCCGTGTCAGAGCACTCACCACACATCCCCTGCCGTGTCACCTCTCCCGGGGCTGGGCTGTGTCCTGCCCCTGGCCGGGCTCGTCCTCCCGTGCAGCCTCTCCCGGTGCTGTGCTGAGCCGGGCTTGCCCAGGCGGGACCTCTGGGAACGAGGCACAGCTGCTTTGGGGACGGGAGCAATCAGGAAACCTTCCCGCAGGCTGACCCGGTCCCACCGGTGGCTGCGCTTGCCCCGTGCTCGGGGGGAGCCCCATCCTCGGGGGGCTCTGGCCGGCAGCCCCCCGGGCAGTTCCCGCAGAGCTGAACCTGTGCAAAGACAGGGAGAAAACACTCGCGTACGCAACACAAAGCTCCAGGCGCTTTCCCCGCCGTGCCGCACATCCCTCCGGGAGAGGCCCCGGCCCGGGCACAGCCGAGCTCCCGGCACGGCCCGGGGGCGGCCGCTCCAGCCCCCCCCGGCCGGAGCCGCAGCCGGGACAGCCCGGGCCGAGCTCCGCACCCTCCGTGCCGCGGGTGCCCGAAGGTCTCTGCGCACACACGGCCCTGCCGGGCGCGGACACCCGGGATCACGGCCACGGCACTCCCCGGCTCCTCCCGACCCGCACACCCCAAAGCCTCCCCCGGCCCCGCCGCGCTCGGTAAAAGGGCTGCGGGCGGGGCCGGGCGGGGCCGGGCCGGGGCGGTCCCTGCGCGGCACCTGCGGGGCGGGGGGAGCGGGGCGGGGCTGCGGCACCAACGGGCTCGGTGGCGCCGTCTGGCGGAACCCGCCCGGTACTGCAGGAACAGCCCTCGGGGCGCGATGGGACCGCAGTTCCCGGATTTTATTCGCCAGGGGGATCCTTCGCTTGGCTCAGCGAGGGGCACAGAGGTGTCACCGTGTGCGTCGTGTCCATCTTCTGGTCTGGGGGGGGCACAGGGGTCAGCGGGGGGCACCTGGGACCACCTGCAGTCACCTGGGACACCCTAGAGCTACTACGGGGTCACCACGTACATCACATCTGGCTTCTTGTCTGGGGGGTCATGGGGTCACCTGGGGGCACATGACCCGAGCAGCTGCCCGTCTGTCCCTGTGTCCGTGTGTCCATCGGGCAGCACCGTGAGCACCCTTGGCCCAGGAACTGGCACTGACCGTGCCGCGGGTCAGGCACAGGCTGGTCCCAGCTCTGCCTTCAGCTCTCCCGTCCCTCCACGCCCTCACAACTCATGGAATTTCAAACAGTGACTTTTTACCCTCCAATCAATAAAGTGCAGCTTGTCTGATAGCACCCGCCAGATGAGATCTGACCCTCTCCTTCCTCTCCCCCAACTGCTCTGGAACTCACATTCTCCAATGTCAAACCCCATATTTTTGGAAGTCCACTTGAAATATTTCCTCTTTTTTTTCCAGATGGGGAAGGTCCTGCCTGGAATGGAAATGGCTACAGAAGAGGAAACTTCAAAATGCCAAAACCAGGCATTGCCATCTGAGTTAAAGCAGGGAAAGACTTGAGATGTTGAAGGTTTTATTGTGATGTGCTCCCTGACACACACACAGCATCAGGAGTGGACACCTGACAGACAGAGCAATGAGCTTGGAAGAAAGGAAATCCAAAGGTCCAAGGATTATCTGCACTGGGGGCTGGAAACCTCTGCTGAGCCATTGCCACCCTTCTTTCCCCTGAGGGACTCCACAGGGGCACCAGGACGTTGCCAGAATTGTATTCCCCAATGCTCAGATGCTGTTTTGTTGGTTGTGTGTTCACCTCTTTGCATTGCCTGCTGTGAACATGTTTGTGTTTCAGCTCAATAAAGTCCCTTTCAGTGTTTATTGTATGTGATTTTTGTGTTACAAATGTTAGTCAGTTACTCTAAACACTTCCCCTCGAACTGATGCATCACTGGATTGTGATGAATTGCCTCTTACACTGGAGCAGTTCTCTGCTGCTCTTGACACAGGCTGTTTTTAAGGCCCATAAGCAAAGAAAAACAATTAACCTGAAGAACGCAGTGCTCACACCCTGGATCCCTTCAGCACTAGGTGTTTTCAAAGTTCATATAACTGAGGAATCTAAACAAGAAAAAGAATCCCTGAGCATCTCTCCCCTCACACCTCACCTCGTATTATGCTGCATTTGCCAAGTTCATGTACTGTCCTGGCTGTTACCTGTCCAGCTCTCCATGTGTATCCCACCTTGTCCTGGCTGCAGCTGCTAAAACACAGGCTTGAGGTGTTTTTAGCAGCAATACCTTATTATAAAGAAAGGAAAATGTTGGGAACTCTTCATGGAATAAGTGTGAATACCAGACTGTGTCTCCTTGCATTTCCTGTAGTTCTCCTTCCTGTTCTCACCCGGCCTGGAGAGATGTGCGTGGCCATCACCAGGAAAGTGATGTTACCGAATTTGTCCAAAATTTTTCATCACAGGCACACGTTTTTCTAACAGAAAACACCATTGCAATTTTGCCTTTTCCATGCCCTTTATAGGTGCAGCCCAGGATGTGCTCAGACGGCGTTTTCCCAGGAGGAAGGGGAGCCTTGGCCTCCCCTGCACATCTCAGGTGGATGTGACAGAATTGGGGTGGCCTGGCAAGGCATGAACACATTTCTGTTTTCTGGAGTGCCTTGAAAGCTTTCTCTGTCCAGTTTCTGAGGTGTTTCTCTGCATGATTTCCCTTGGTCCAGCATCCCTGGTATCCCTTACTTTGTCCAAAGTCCAATGGCAAAGAATTGAATAATTCACTTGTAGGGTCTGGAATTAAATGGTTCTGTTAAAATTGGGCACAGAATACAGTAAGAAAAAGTGGACATTCTGTTCAGGTATGAAATAACTTGGAATAAAAACGGTGAAAAAGGGCAAGGGTTGGATGATTTTGGAGGTAAAATCTGAGTTTAATCTACAGGAGATAAGCAGGGAATAATAACTATTTTGGAGGAAAATTTTGTCCTAATCTGTAGGGGATAGAACAAATGTTTTGGGGGTAAGATATAGTCTGAGTGGTTTTTAGTTTTAAAATCCAGATAATATAAAGGAGAAAAAAATAGACCTTCTGGGCATAAAATCTGAGATAATATGTAGATCAAAGAATGCATACTTGGAGGTAAAAATGATGTAACCAGTAGTGCACAGGTAGAGAAATTTTGGGGGATAAAATCTGATGTAATCTCCAGGAGAGAGAATGAACATCTCGAGGGAAACTGAGGTGAACAGTGGTGGATGGATAGGGAAAATTTGGGGGGTTAAAACTTGAAATAACCTGAGAATGAACAGGTGTTTTCTCTCCCTCTCATACTGAAATTTTAGTCTTTTTAGATGACTTATATCCCCCCTCAAAATCAAATCAAGTTCTCTAGAGAAGTGTACCACAGAAGCCATTTTTTTATGCCTTATTTCCAGAATTTCCACTCCTATTTATTTCTCTCACTGCAACAATAATGAATATCACAGAAATAACAATGAGACAGGGGAATGAATGGGATGTGACTGAAAATGCTCATTTTTGTCACTGGGGCAGGAACCGGTTGGTGTTTAGAATGTTCAGCCAGAAGCAATGTGGACACAGCCACAAGAAGACCCAGGGACTGCTGAGTCCAGTTCACATTTCACGCTGTATCTCCAGCATTTCAGTCCATGAGAGTTACAGGATAAGGGATTACTCACAGGCTGAGACATTTCCATAAATGTCGTTCAAGCAACTCGGCTTCAGCTGCTCTGAGAGATTCACAGAGAAAATGAAGGAATGTTTTCTTCTTTGGGCATCCACAGTAATTGTATCTGAGTTAGTAATCTCAGTTCTCTTTTTGTCTTATGTCCCAGTAAATGGAAGATTTTAATCCTGTCCTTGTTTCAGCCCAGTTCAAGAGCAGCAGCTCATGGCTGGCTGAGGGGAGTGTCCACTGGTTTAAGCTGGTGACACAAAGGGATGAGTTTGGTTTCCTGCTGATATCAAATGTTCAGATGTGATGTGAGTTTGATGTCTCCTTCAGACAAGAAACACTTCAGCATTTCTGTCAGAGAGGGCTCACAAAGCACGAGTTTCACACAGAGTGAATAAACTCTGCCAGGCCTAAATCTTTCGGGTGGTTCCTAGCATGTTTCACTTGATCCCATCATTGCAGGACTCTTCCAGATCCTCCATGATCAAATCCTGCTGGTTATTCACCCAGTTTCCTTTCTTAACTGGCTTCCTCTCCTCCTTAGCTGTTTGAAAAGACTGATCCTGGGGCATCTGGCACTGGGCAGCTGGCAAGAGGTCATTGCTTTGGCCTGGCTGGGAATAGACCTCCCTGGAGCAGAGCTGGAGTTTGAAGACAGCCTGGAAGCCCCGGCGGAAGTTTTCGTTGCAGAACCCGTAGATGATGGGGTTGACACTGCTGTTGAAGAAGGCCAGCCAGTGAGCAAAGGGGTAAATGTAGATGTTGATGAGCTGCAGCTGGAGATCGGAGAGGCTGGCGTAGTCCGAGAGCAGCATCAGAGTCCACAGGGGGAGCCAGGACAGGGTGAAAAGCAGAGTCACGACCACGAGCATTTGGATGGCTCTCTGCTTCCTCTTCCAGGTGCTGTGCCGCTGCTCCTGGCCACGCTCCCCAGCCCCGGCTGTGTGGGAGAGGGCGACGCTGATCCGGGTGTACATGATGACGATGAGCGACAGGGGAGCCAGGTAGATGTTGGCAAAGAGAACCGTCGTGTAGATCTTCCTCATCGCCGGGTCAGGCCAGTCCTCCCGGCACCAGTACACCGGGCGGGTGTCGTTGCCGGGGCCCAGGATCACCCTGAAGTGCTTCTCCTCCTGCACCCGCAGCAGGACTGCCGAGGGACACATGATGGCCACGGCCAGGATCCAGATGACCGCGACGATGGTGACGGCGGTGGGGATGGTCAGCTTCTGCTTGAAGGGGTACACGATGCACCGGAACCTGGCAAGGTGGCGAGGACACAGGGGACACGTGTGGAGAAGCCATTGGAGGAATGCTTCATCACCCGGCTTTAAGATTTAGCCCCCAGTTTTCCTCTACCTAATACTGATTCCCTCAGTTTACCTTAATATGTTCATTCTCTACCATGCAGGTTATTTTAAATATATTTCAAATATATTCAAATAATTTCAAACCCAGATTTTCCCTATGCAATTTAAAATGCACACGCATTTTAAATTGTTTTTTTTAAAAAAACAAAGATGGAGTCATCTCATCCTCTTTTATCAGCAGCTGCTTGTGATGCTCCACTTAGCTAAGGCAGGTATTAACACCTCTGCTATCCAGCTTAACAGCTGAGGGACAAACCAAATCCAGGCCAGACAGGATAGCCTGGCTTCACCGTCTTGAAGAGATGCCAGTGGAGGAGCAAATTGCTGTGGCTGCTCTTTAGACCTGGCCACATCTTGTTTGGCTTAACAGCCTCAGCAGAAAAATACATCTAATTTATTGGGGTGTTGGGTGAGTTAGTGAACAGGCTCATTGTGGTCAGAGGGCAGAGGGAGGTGAGAGTGATGGTCACAGACTCTGCAGCACTCTGCAGCATCTTACCTGTCCACGGCAATAGCAACCAGAGTGAACACAGAGGCAGAAACAGAGATTCCTTGGACCATCCCGCTCATCTTGCACACCAGGCTCCCAAAAGGCCATCCTGGAAGGAAACAGGCAGCTGGAATTGCTGTCACCTCACTGCAGGACTCTACTTAAAATTATTTGCTCTTGTCTTCCATTTCCTGAGTGGACTCCTGGAATGGTCTTGGTTAGAAGGGACCTTAAAGATCATCTCCTTCCAACCCCTCTGCCATGGACAGGGACACCTTTCAATATCCCAGCTTGCTCCAAGTGCCATCCAGCCTGGCCTTGAGGACTTCCAGGGATGGGGCAGCCGCAATTTCTCTGGGCTTATATGCATAAGAGGAATTTTCTGCCCTGGAACTAAGAGAGCAAGGGTTAGGGAGGCAAAGAGTGTGGAAGCAGATGCTTTGTCAGCTGCCTTGGATGACTTTCTGATGTTCCAAAAACCAGCAAAGCAAACATCTGTGGTTTAACATCCCCATAAAATGAGACATCAAGACAGGAAAGGGAATTGACTGCTACAGTGGATTGTTCTCTGCATCTAACTCGTGGCATCCACCAAGACTTCCCAAACATATCACCTGGCAATGGGAGAATCCCTTCCTAAGGATGAGGGACGTGGAAGTCAGCAAGCAGTCAGAAGGCGGGTTAGAGGCTTGTCTTCCTCACCCCTGCTCCCAGTGACTCGAAATGCCCACAGAGCCCCCTCCGAAACACGCCCCCGGCTCTCCCTGCCCCTGGTGAGAGCCAGCCCACCTGCAATGATGTTGTCCAGGAGGGTGGTGGGCATGCAGAAGATGCCCACCAGCAGGTCACTGACAGCCAGGTTCAGGATGAACAGGTTGGTGACCGTCCGCATGTGTTTGCTCCGCAGGACGACGAAGCAAACCAGCCCGTTGCCCACCATGCAGAGGAGGAA
Organism: Pseudopipra pipra; assembly: GCF_036250125.1. Classification (NCBI taxonomy): domain Eukaryota; kingdom Metazoa; phylum Chordata; class Aves; order Passeriformes; family Pipridae; genus Pseudopipra; species Pseudopipra pipra. Next base: position 2,120,758 of record NC_087552.1, read on the forward strand.
GATGAGGAGGTAGGATATGATGAAGACAGCAGCCACTGAAGGCTGGTGAAGGTAGAAGTCCACGTAGGAGACGTTGCCTTCCCAGTAGAGGTACTTGTACGTCCCGTTGTAGTTCAGCGCGTGGGGCCAGTCGAACGAAGCGTTGGAGTCCATTTTCTCACTCGTGTTCTAACGTGCCTTAGAATATATCTGTAAAAAAAGTCATTTTTTGCAATTGATCCTCATGAATCTATTATTATTATTATTATTATTACTGTTATTATCTGCCTTGAGTACACTGTGTTCTGAAACACAAGCAAACCTCACGTGTGCTCATCCCTCTGTGGCTTATTTTAACAGTCCGTGTTCTGGGCCTCCCCAGATAGGAAAAAACAACAAATACTGCTTGTAGAGTTTGACCACACAGGCCTACAAAAGTGACCAGTGAGGCTCCTTTCTCCTTCTGCAGGCTCTATAAATTAAGTCCTTCCTTCCCCAAAGGAGGAGAAAGCCAGACAGGACGTAAACCAGCCTCTTGTGCTGCGTCAGCTGAACAAACCAACAACCTGCACAGCTGATTTTGAGGTAAAAAGTAATCAGAATTCCTGAGAAATACATTTACTGAACAGCTGGAGTGATCTAACAATGGTGAGGTTGCTGAGCAACAATCACTGAAATAATCACTAATTTAATCACTGAAAACCAGGGATCAAAGCTTTCTGAAGTGGCAGAAGTGTTCTGCCTGCATGTATCCAAACGCAATCCCGTTTCATGGAACATGAGTTGTTTTTTATGTACAGTTGGTATCAGACTATTATTGCTCAGAAACTGTAGCTCACAGTCTGCAGTCATGAAGGACCATGCTGTGTTTGAAACATGCTCAGGTACAAGAGACCTGGAGTCATTTCCTAGCAGGTAACTTGACTTGGAAGCGAAAGAACAGCAAAATTAATCGGTGGCAGAAGGCATGAAATTAAAATATGAGTGTAGGTGCCTTTAGGACACTTCAAATTTCTTATTATAAATGGAAATTGAATTAAGGCACAACTGCCCAAATCCTGATGGGCTTGTATGAACATCAAAGTTTCTGCAAATGTTTTACTTTCAGGTAGCAGGCACATCAAAAATTAATTTGTTCTGCTGTGCCTGAGGTTTGGAACAAGCAGAGCGGTGAAAAACCACCATGTTCTGGTCTCTTGTGTCTGTTTAGAAGTCAGCAGCAGTGCAGGGTTTTAAAGGGTCTGTTTTACATACTCATTAAATGCCTGCACAGCCCGGTAGGGAGACAAGAATCTGGAATATCTCACCAAAAACCAGCTGCTTGTATGTTTGAACAAGCAATAATTATATAATCCCTTGGGCTGTCCTTGTGGAGAAAGGCTTATCTTGATAGTTTTTTATTCAACACGTTTTCAAAATTGTCAAAACTGTTTTTACTGAAATGTGTGATGTGTCAACTGCTTTCCCCAGCCAGAGCTCAGAGTCAGTTGCTGTGGGAAGTGGTTTTAATGCCAGCTTTCCTCACCCCCCTCAAGGCAGCAGCACAGGTGCACTTGCACCCAAACATGCTCAGGATGGGGAACACTGCTGGAATGCAAATACAGATATTTGGCAATAGGAGTTTGTGCTGTTCCTGTAATCCCAAACCTGGAGCTGTGATCTATAAACTCCAGGAGATGCTGCCTCCCTCAGACCCTGTTTAAAGCTCAGCATCCCTTGTGCCAGAGAACTAGACTTAATTTGCTGCTCTTAACCAATATTATTATTATTATTATTATTGTAAATTACCACTCATTTTCTTCTTCAATTCTTTGCTTCTCAGAGGTGCTGCTTTAGGAAGATGCTTCAGCCTGGGAAAGGTGCTTTTGGATCCTGCCACGTTCCCAGTCCTCATGCCCAGCGGGATCTGTGCTGTCCCCTACAGGTGAGACAGATGTGGCTTTCCATCCTTACCTGCTGGAGTCTGGGTTTTCAAGGGGCCTCTGGTTGTCTGAGAGAGAAGTTCCTTGTTCATTCCAGAACAGAATTATCCATTATCACACTAAAAGCAGGAGGATTGATCTAATCATTATTTTTTGATACATATTTTGCGTTTTCTTTTTTTTCTTTTGACTTTGTGTTGTGAAGCAGCAGCTTCCAATCTTTTCAGTAATGATCTCTGTAATGGCTTTTGTTCATAACTGATAAACAAGAAGTTGTAAACAGCCTCAAGGCAAAACTGGAGCTGTGTCTGCATGTCTTGTGTAGCTTGATCCCAGTTGTACTAATGAAATTTTGGCTGTAGCAGGCACAGAAAAGTTGCTGTACAAACACCAGAGCTGTCAGGAAATGGAAAAGCTCCACAGATTTTCATTATACTGAAGCTGAGGGAGATGAGGATTAGCTGCAAGGAGAAATTAAGCCAGTGCCTTGTGTTTTCAGCTTGTGTTTGCCAGCTAAAACAGGCAGTGACAAATAACTGAGAGAGGCATAAAAGACAGAAACATAAATGATCTAAGAAAAGGGAAAAAAATAATGCAATCCCTAAATATCAAAAGATGATAAATAACAGTAATCTGCTTCCATGGGGTAATTTGATAAGGGCAAGGCCTCCCTTTCTAATGTAATATACCAGAGAAAATCTGCAATGGAGTAAGGCGAGAGTCTCCCCAGGTGAAAATCTGCCCAGTCCCACCTTGGGTTTCCAAGCACAGAAGCCTCATTCCCTGCTGGAATCCCAGTCACAGCCCCCACGGGCAAAAAGGCAGTTTAAGGTCCCATGTGCTGACCAGGACAATCTCATACATCTGGATATGGAAAGTCAGTTTTCTAATGTTACAGTAACAGTTCGAGGTTATTCTGAAGTGGTACAATTGTCTTTATGTTGGGCAGGAAATCCCCTGGAGCTGCCAACACTGTTTCACTTCACTTCCCTGCACAACCTCTGGGTTTGTGATGTGGATTTGTGTGTGTGAAATCTCCTCACAGAGTCCTCTGAGGCTGGAACAAAGACAAGGAACCTCCAGAGACAGGGGCAGTAGGAGTGTGTTGTCATGGAAAAACAGAAAATTTCATGTGGTACGTGCAAAAATATTTGTTCTTCCCTTCTCCTGAGCTCTGTGCTCTGTGTCATGAGCGAACTCCAGAAATTTCCTGGGTACCTTGAAAAATGATCTCTGGCCTGCTGAGAAGTGGGAAGGTCCTGCTGGCACATTTCAGCCCCTGAGGGATGACAGAAAAAGCAGGACCTGAGTTCGTAAGTGTCTGAGAAATAAGGAAGAGGCAAGTACATGGGTTATCCTGTGCCTCAGTGGAATAGGAAAAGCCATTGACTAAAAAACTAAAATGCTGTTCCACGGGGAGCCCTGCACAGGCCATGGGAATTGGGATCATCTTTGCTTCTTTTCCAGAGCAAGAGAGGGCTGCAGCCACCCCAAGCCTCCTATTACCAGTTCCTGGGGCTCTGGCAACGGGACAAGGAACAGGGCAGGAACTGTCACTCCCAGCCTGGAGCACATGCACTCACCAAGAGTATTCCACAGACAGGGCAGCCTTGTCCCAAGCCAGGATTTCATTGGAATGTCATCAACTGCTTGGGAATTGCTTTAAGGTAGGATTGAGCTTTATTATGCACTTACTGCCTGTTTCCCACATGAGTAGAAGTGTTGGGTCTGGGTCATGCAGGACTTGAGCTGCCAAGTACAGACTCTGAGGGTATTTATGAATTGAGGCAATAGAACTTACTCTTCAAGTGTTTTATTTACCTTTTCATCCATCAGAATTTCCATGATATTTTCTATGAAATACCTCAGAGTGGTTTATCTCCAAATAAGCCTGAATATCCCAGTAGGTTTCAGCTACTCTGAGCTGTGGAAGAAAACAATCCTAAAAATAACCAATTGCAATGAAACAGTTTTTTCTTGCTGGCATTCACTTCCATGAAGAAAATCAAGTGCACTCTGAGAAGCCAATTTCTCAGTTTGAAATGGGCAATCCTGGGGAGATGTGCCAATTTTGAAGTTGTACACAGAGCTCTTCTCAATGGATTTAAACTGCTTATCCTCCCCTCAGAGTCATTTATCTGCTTAGTCTGAGCTGGAACCAAAGAAAATAGTTCTTCAAGGTATTTTTTTTTTTTTTTAAGATCTTAAACTTTTCCTCTCCCATATAATTATAAAGAAGAAGGCTATCAACAGAATGGCTGTAATAAACAAGACATGACTGAGTTGCAGATTGCTCATCCACTTGAGCTGGGAATATAAAACATTTCACCGAAGAGCCAAACTCAAATGTAAATCAGGAGATGAAAGTGACAGGTGAGGCATTCACAGCAAGTTTGTTATAGCTCTTTATTTAAATATATATCATTTCCACCCTGTTTCATTAGAGCTGAGGCTGCTTACCTATTCCTTGTCATTATACTCTTATTTTTCTTGCTTCCTGCTCAGTCAAACTTCAAGCTTCTGAATATATTTATTTCTATTTGATGTGTCATAGCCTGTTTTAAATTTTAACTAAAATCTCAGTCACCTGTTCCCTGAAATCAGGTTGAAGTACGATTTCCACATCCAGGCACACTTCTGCAGCCTCTTTATTGAGAAGCCTGGCAAGCCATGGGATTTTATCTGCCTCATCTTGGAAACAAGTCCCTGTTTTAGAAGCTTTCAGCAGAGGATTACTGAAGTTCTCCTGACATCCAGCCTGTAAGCAGCAGCTTCCCATCCATCATGGGAAACCGAGCAGGGACCCCACTAAATATTCTCTGGACTGGTCACAGCTTTTTCCCTGGAGAGATGCTCCAGCAGCACTTAGCAGTGAGTGTTGGGGATTAGTGAAATCGATGATCCTCGCCAGGCTCTTTGCAGCACTAAATGGGAGATAAAGCCTCCTAAATTGCCCCTCTCATCTGAGTCACTCCCTGTCAGAGCGCTCAGGGGGATGTGACAGCCCTGTCATTTGGGGCACTGATAGGGAACAGGTAATTGGGGAGTAGGTAGAAGGAAGAAGCGACTGGAATTATGGCTTAGGTAGAAACTGAAAAGTGGGGCAGTCATGAGATAGTCCCAGTGGAGCATAAAATTGGCAAACAAAATAAATGCTTTAGGAGCCTGTCAGGCAGTGTGAGCTAATTCGCCAGGTACAGGGAGAGAGCACTGTCAGCCTGTAGTTTAGGTCCCCCCCAAAATGAGGGGGCACAGAGGACCCTGTAATCACTGCAGAGAGAATGACCAGAAAAAACCCCAAACCAATCCCATCACGGCACATCCCAGGGGTTCTTTGCACCAGGCGATGTCTGTGCTTAGTGTGAAAAGTAAGCAAGAGCCATAAAATTGTTTGATTTCAACCTCTTTAAGCCCAGAAGTGTCATTGCCCACTGTGAGACAGGCATGAGAGCAAACACAGCCCATGATCTGAGCACGTCAGGGATCGCTCCTTAGACCTTGTTACAATTAAACTGCATTTTGACTCCTCGCCCAGATTCCCAGGAATACGGGATTGTGCCTCGCTGGGATTAGGCAGAGCAGCCTGCCTTGCCCAGGGCAGAACAGGTGAGCTCCCTGTGCAGCATAGTGAGGTTGGATCCTTAACACTTGGCCACAACCCAGATTTGTCCTTTAATGTTAAATAACTGTCCAGGCTACACAGGAGAAAGAACTGCCTGTGGAGGTTCTAGCAGGGGTTTAACTGCACAGTGTCACCTCTAGAAAGGGACAACGGGTTGTGGAAGGGCTGTAGAGCAGGGATGTGCGGCGAGCTCTCCCCGTACCTTCCTGCCTGCTGACTGTTCCACGCAGGGACTTTAAGTGTTCACTTAGAGATTAGCCCCTGATTCTTTCTGTGAGCTGCACTAAGGATTTGAATCCTTTTAGTCCTCTTGAATTCACATTTACTGACGCCTCAGTCACTTGATTATCATTACACTGGGTAATTAACACCGAATTTTAAGTGTCATCCCGATAACATGAATAGGGACATCTAATTGATGTCAGGAACTTGACATGCAGAAAGGTTACCTCGGAAACCTCTTGGTTCGACTCCAATTGAAGCCAATTCTGTTCAGGAAGGGGCAGGTGTGCCACAGTTGTCCAAGCAGGAAGGACTATGGAAGTAAGTTTTCCTTGAATTTTTCCTAGGACTTTCCTTTGGAAAAAAGCAGCAGCACAGGTTCATTCCTTTGGGCTGAGGTGGCACATCTGCCAGCCTCGGGAAATGCTTCTTCTTTGCTCAGAGCTACATTCCATCCCCCTGTCTCCAGCAAAACACCCCAAACCGATCCCACTGCACTTTATACTTTGCAGCCCCCCGGGGTGGTTCAGGTTTGAGGGATAACCTGAGGTACTTCAAAAGCTCCAGATATTTTTCTCCTACTGGAGGTGTCTGCTACCGACAGAAAAGCAAAATAAGATGATGTAAACTTTTCTTAGTCACTGAGGAAACACTGAGTGGCCACAAGCTCTTTTCCCAAATCCTGGAGCTCTGCACAGGGGTCCAGCTCCCAGCCCAGGTGGATTGACCCTGCCAGCAGCAGAACGGTGCTTCCAGGTGCTTCCCCCACCACACGCCCTCCGTGGTCCTGCCTGGCCACACGACTGCCCTGTCCCTGCTGGTGGGGGCTGTGTGTGTCCCCCAGCTCTGGCACCCCAAAGCCACTGGGGTCAGAGGCATCTGCTGCCACACCCATCCCCTTCCAGAGCAGGAACTGCTCCGTATTCCATCCTCGATCTCCCTGGGACCACCTTCAGCAGCCCAGAGTGGGTTGTTGCCAGGAGGCAGATCCCTGGCATGACCAGGATTCCCACACAGTCAGTGTTGTGCCCCCCAGGAAACCAGGGCACCCCCAAGCAGCAGAATCAGCAGCCCCCCTCCCACATACGCGCACAGACCTGTTGCTAAGAAAGCACCTGCAGTTTTCCCTCAGCTCCCGGCTCCAGCAGAGAGGCAGGAACAGCCCACGCCCAGCCCAAAGCAGCCCCCAGCCCGCTCCCCCAGGGTACCCCACTTACAGGTGCCGGAGCTCAGCAGCAGCTGCTGGTTCTGCGAAGGCAGGAGAGGGATCCCAGAGCTCCTGCAGCTCCTGCCTGAGGCAAGGAGGAAGGAGGGAGCGCAGAGCCCAGCCCAAAGCCAGGCTGCCAAGCCCCGGGGCTGGAGGCTGTCACTGCTGCCCTGGGGGAGCCTGGTTGGAACAGGGTGTCTTGGATATGTTCCATTGCAGAGCCTCCCCCTCTGCTCTGTGTGAGGCATCCCCTCGCCTCGGGAAGCTCGTTCCCAGGGTCAGGGATTCACAGTTGCCTCCACAGTTGCCACCCCTGACAACCCCCCCATCCATTACAGCCCAGAGCCCTCCCGGTGCTCTGAGTGCTCCCAGCACAGCAGCACCTCTGGGGCTCTGCTCCTGCCTGCTGAGCTCCAGCGTTTAGATCCAGCTTCCCTGGAGAGCAGGCAAGCACAGTTTGGAAATCAGGAACCTGGGAAAAGAACAGTCTGTGTGGCACAGAAGAAAGCAGGTGGCTCTTGCAGCTGAAATCACAGGTTTTGCCTTACCTGCTTCTGCATAAGGTTTCCCAGGAAAAAAACCCAGTATCCTAAGGACAGATTGTGAGAGAATAGGCTTCCAATCAATGATTTGATGGATGTAGGAATGATTCTTTGTTGGTTTGTTGGTTTTTTTTATATACTCCCCTTTTTATTCCAGGAATAGTTTAAAAGTTATTCCTTTAACAAGTCATTTAAATTTGAGAGGAAAAAATTATCCCAGTATGAATTTAAACCAGTGGGTATCTTTTTCAGCAAGAAAATTTGCTGAAATTAATTTGTGGAATTATAACAGCTCTGTGTGGAATTATCCTGTGGAATAAACAGGGGATAAAAAAGTCCAGCCAAGCACAGACATTGTATTAAGTGTAGTTTTGCCACAAGTAATTGCAGATGGAATTCCAGAATCCCAGAATGCTGGGGGCCCAGAGCTGGGTGCAGGAAAGAACCACAGTCAGAGAAACCTTTGAGCAAGAGAGGATCCTGAGGGACCTGCATCCAGACGAGGGGAATCTGTCTAAGAATCTCACCCCAGCTCTCCCTGCACACACACACAGTGAGCAGTAGGGCTGATCCCTCTCCCAGAACACTTCCATCTCTTTTACAGGCCAGCGGCTCCATCTGCTGGGAGCAGAGAGAAGGCAATCTGCTCTTTGAAAAGGCTTGTTGACTTCTTCCAACAGGTAAGCATTTAAGCAAGAAGTGCCCAAAAGAGATGGAGTTTCTGGAAAACAAAATCTGCAAGTATCTGATTTTAAGTCGGATTGTCAACAGTTTGGCTTTCATGGACTGGTCACCTTGGCGGGATGTATCCAGTTGTGCTGTAAATGCATTTGTGGATGATGTAATTTATGTTTTATGCTTGTAAAGACCATCTGGGTGGCACCAGGCCTCCCAGGACACTAACTCCAGGCGTTCTGCAGTTCCCATCTCCCTGTACACACGGACAGGTAACGCCAAACCAGGCCAAAGCTTGGTGTTCCCTGTGCTCCAAAGGTGATCAATGGAAAGAGTGGAAATGCTGCTGGTGTGGGCACTGCTCAGCCAGGACCATGATTTACCCTCTTCCCTGCTCTTCTGTCCCTCCTTTACTTAGGTTTTTCCCAGGAGCTATGCTGTGCCAGAGGCAGCAGAGACAGCCAAATGCCTTCCTTAGTCCCAGAATATCTGGGATGAAACGCAGAGAAAATAACAAGAATATGGAAATCCTCCGCACTCAGAGGAGGATTTTTCTGGTGCTCTTATTTAAGTCTTGGGTTTATAATATAAAAGGAGTGGGTGAGGTGAGGGGTGGGATCTGGGCAGGGCTGTGGTTATAAAAGGAAGAGGTGGGGTGGGGTCTGGGTGTGGCCATGGCTATAAAAGAGGTGAGGGGTGGGGACTGGTGAGTGACAGCAGAGAGGTGGGGTCTGGGTGTGGTCATGGCTATAAAAGGTGTAAGGGGTGGGGTCTGGGTGTGGCCATGGCTATAAAAGGGGCGAGGGGTGGGGACTGGTGAGTGACAGCAGAGAGGTGGGGTCTGGGTGTGGTCATGGCTATAAAAGGGCTGGGGGTGGGGACTGATGAGTGACAGCAGAGGGGTGGGGTCTGGGCAGGGCTGTGGCTATAAAAGGAATGGGTGGGGTGATGGGTGGGGACTGATGAGTGACAGCAGTGAGGGGTGGGGTTGGGAGGGGCCACGGCTGTAAAGGGATTTATAGATTATATATAGACTTTTTATGTATATATTATATAGATAGGGTTTTAGTACAGCTGTATAGTTTCCAACACTTTTAAATAGTGGTTAGCAGTTACCAAACTCCCTTTCTCACGCTTTGTGTCAAGTTCTTGAAATTTTTTCAAGTTTGGTTTAATGTTCTTTTCAAGGAAAAAAGATTTTAGCAAGTACATCTTGTTTGGGACATGTACCTAGAAGGACATAATAAGATGTTGTTGTAGTCAAGCAATCCAGAAGGCCCAGGAATCCTGGAGAAGCTCCAAAGAGGCATGTGACACTGAAGATGATGATGGTCAAAAAGGAAGGGGTCTTGAGACCTCAGACTCAATTCCAGGGAGGTAGGCCAAGGGGTGGACAAATTTCGAGTTGGATGTATCCATTAGGTATGATAATTAGTGTTATAAAATTGTAGGAGCCCTATGCTATATGTATGTATGCACTTATGTATTTAGTGTACCTAAAGTACTCTAGTTAAAGACCTGCTCCCTGTTTTATCTATACTGATATTGTCTAGAAAGTTCTTTCCTTCTATTTTAGGCATTGGGGCATGGCAGTGGCAGGTGTGGGAGTAGCGAGTGCTGTGGGGAGTGGTGCTGGTTATCACTGATATTACAGCATTGTATCATTCTTGTTTCTATTATTAAACTGTTCTGCTTCATTATTAAACTTACCCAATGGGCGGTGTTTTTTCTCTGATTCCCCTCCCCATCCCCTGGGGGTGGGCAGTGAGTGAGTGTCTGATGGTGTACAGCTGCCAGATTGGGCTCAGCCACAGCCCCCCGGGCAGTTTTGGGGCTTCCAGAGAGACCCAGAGCTGGGTTTAAGGGCTCGGAACAGGGACCGAGTCCTGTGGGTTTGGGCTCACAAGCAGAGACCCAGTGCTGTGTTTTGGGGGCTCAGAATCAGGCTCAGAACTTGAAGACTAAATCCTTCATTTTTGGAGTCTGCAGCCTCTCACCTGTCTGGGGCTCTGTCCTGAGCCCCAATACTGCAGGATTTGGGCTCCTCCTCTCCCCTGTCCCGCCCCAGTCCCACCCCAGTTCACTTCAGTTTTCCCTGCTGCGGATCCAAGGGGATGTGGTCTTACAGTGACACCCAGGGCTCAGCTTCCCCTCAGCTTTTTTTGCCCAATTTCCTCCAAAAAAGTGGCTTCTGCAGACACTCAGCCCCTGCCTGTGCCTGTGTGCCCCTGCCTTTTGTTTTTTTAGGCACTTTGATCATCACTCTGGCTGTGAGGCAACGGACAAACCTCTCAAATACTCCAAAATCAAGCCTTAAAATCAAGCGACCAAACTTGTCAGTTAAAAGGGAAAAAAAAATACTTACAGCCTTTTGACTGAGAGGGTAAAGTCCCCATCGTTCAAAGGGTGTAATTTAATCAGTAATTAACTCCAGGTGACTCCCCTCACGAGCCTGAGGATGGGCTGTAGCAAGCCCAGAGGGCATTTCCTGTGCTTCAGCCAGCAATAAGCTTTGCAAATGGTTATTGTTCCAAAGACTGACATGGATAACTGAGGATGCCAGTTACATTTGGGCTTTTGCCTGTACTTGAGCCCCTCCCAGTGCAATATTCTCTTTAAAGGCTTGCTGATGGGGTTAGGAGGGCTGGGCAGGATTTTCCTGCCTGCTACAGTTTTGCTGGCCAGGACGGAGATGCCTCAGCAAAGTCTGGAGCTTCACACTCGGGCTGAGCACCAGCATTCCCTTCTGTTGGCTGTTTACCCCCAGGCTCCAGGGAGATTTTGGCCCACGTGCCACCCCTGGAGACAAGGCACCAGCAGAGCAAAAGGCAGAGACTCGCCAGCATCACCGTATTTATTTCTGACCCCAGAGCACATCACGCCAACTTTGCAGGGACGCTCTCCGGGGCACCCATCCGGCACTAAAGGCACTTTTAAAAACATAGTAAACATTTTTTTCCCAGCTGCAGCTGCCACCCCTGGGGGTGCCTGTGCCCGCCAGCTCAGCGCAGAGTCACCAGCTCTTCGGCAGAAGTGGGGTGGATGGCGACGGTGTTGTCCAGGTCGGCCTTGGTGGCCCCCATTTTGATGGCCACGGCAAAGCCCTGCAGGATTTCGTCGCACCCCATCCCTTGCATGTGCAGTCCCACCACCTTCGGGGAAGAAGGGAGAGAGGCCGGGTGGGACCCAGCACCGCCAAAATGAAGGCTTGAACTCCGACCCCAGGCCCTGGGGTGAGCAGGTCAGAGCTGACCGCACGGGGACAAGAGGACAGCCAGCTGCGGTGCCCACCACCCCCCAGCTGTCCCTCCCTGGCCCCCTCCACTCACCTTCTCCTCCTTGCCAACACACACCAGCTTCATGAGGCACTTCACCTTCCTCTGGGTGACAGCGTAGTACAAGGGGGTGAAGGACGTGCTGTAGATCTTCACGTTCTCCTTCCCGTGTGCAGCCACGGCTTCCTCTGCAGCAGAAGACACAGCGTGTGCACTCACAGAGAGGGACTCAAGCCCGTTTTTTCAAGGCTCAGATGCACTTGCCGGGGATCAAACCCCCTCCTCGAGCAGCAGAGCAGCAGCTCTGAGCCACGGCGTCCCCAGCCCCACGCCCTGTCTGTCCCCACCTTCAGTGAGTCCCACGGTGCCGATGGGCGGGTGGCTGAAGACGACGGTGGGGATGTTACTGTAGTCCAGCCGGGAATCCTGCTTGCCCTCGAAGAGCCTGTGGGCCAGCTTCCTGCCAGCCGCGATGGCCACTGCAGGGAGGGACAAGGGAGCCTGAGCCACGGCGTGGCACTGAGGGGCTGTGGAGGGGAGGGGGGCACGGCCGCAGTACCCGGGGTGAGGAGGGCTCTCCCACAGACGTCCCCGATGGCGTAGACCCCTCTCCTGGTGGTGTTCTGGTACTCGTCCACCACCACGTGGCCCTGGGCGTCCACCTGCACGCCCTGCCATGGGAAACAGCAGCTACGTTGGCACGTACTCCAGGAGGGGTGGGACAAGCTGTGCCCATGGGGGAAACCGTGCTGGTGGCGAGGGGGCAAGTGGTGGGAGCACCACCTGTGACAGGCTCTGGGAACCCCAAATACCCGTGGGACACCCGGAGACCTGTGGGACACTCGGAGACCTGTGGGCACTCTCACACCAGCACAGAAGGGACGGGCTGCCACCTCACCACTTGGTCCAGGCACAGCCCCTCGGTGTTGGGCTCCCGCCCCACGGCCCACAGCAGGCAGTCCACATCCCGGATCACTCCCTCCGTCGGCTTGCGGCCGGGCACCGAGCAGGTCACCGTCACATCCAGCAGCCCAGAAGAGGACTTAGTGACAGTCTTGACCTGTGGGGAATAACAGGAGCTGCTTCAGGAGAAGAAGGTGCCGATGGCTTTTGCCCTGCAGCTGTGCTGCAAAACCAGGAATGTCACCAAAACTGTGGCTCATCAAGCAGCACCCAAAAGGGCAGCTTTCCCCCAGCCCTGCCTCCCCAGGAGGAATGGGATAAACCACAGGGCCGCTCTGCACGTTCGTACCTGCGTGTGCTTCCAGACCTCCACCCCCGTGTTCTCCAGCTCCTGGGTGCAGTTTGAGCTGATCATGGAGTCAAAGGTTCGCAGGACCTGGGCAGGGACCCCCCAGCCCTGTCAGATGAGGGTCCGCAGGCGAAGGCACTGCCTGGCAGCCCCTCCACCAGCATTTCCCTGCTCCTGGGACCCGAGAGGTTTGGGGTGCTTCTGGTTAAACTTCTCTGTTTGTTTTTCCATTGTTTTCTTTCCCTTTAATCCTCTTTTCAAGCTGTGACTTGAAATAAAGCTCAAGAGAACGGGTGCGGTGGCACACAGGGTTGTAGAAATTCCAGGCACACAGGAATTTGGTCCAGGCTGCCAAAACATGTCCCCCCAGCCCCCCCTTACACCCATCAGCCCAATGCCACCATCCTCTCCATCATCATTCCTGTGCTAACTCAGACCCTTCTTTACAAGGAGCTGACAAGCAGGAAACCCCAGTGGGCCGGGATGTGACTGCCAGGCGGGAAGCGCGGCTGGGGACAGATGGTGGGTGGCATTACCTTGTCCCGGCGGATCAGCAGGGATGACTTGGAGCCCAGCGTGGAGAGGATCCCCGCGATCTCCACCGCGATGTATCCAGCCCCCACGATAACGCTGCGCCTGTGGAGAAGCAACGATGCCGTGTCCAGGCACACGGAGCCGGAGCTGGTGGATATGAGGGGTGAGCCCCACTTTACCTGGGCAGCTCCTCCAGGTCGAAGAAGCCGTCACTGGTCATCCCCAGGCTGGCACCTGCAAAGCAGAGCCCCTTTCACACCCCTTACCTGCCCCACTTCCCCTCCCCAGACCCGCTTTGCTCTGGCAGACCTCTCTCCTGGGGAATTTCAGCAGGCTCACCGGGAATTTCGCTGTCGGAAGGGACGGCCGGGCGCCCCCCCGTGGCTATAAGGATGTGAGGGGCCGTGTACTTTTTCCCATCCACTTCAATGGTTGGCTCAGGATCAGCAGTGAACTTGCCGTAGCCCCGAATGATGTCGATGTGAGCCTTTGAGGGCGGGTAACATTCACGGGATTAACAGAAGGATGGGCTGCAGGAGACAGGGCTCCCACATTTGGAAAAGAGGACACCCTTTAAGGCTGGAAAAGTGGCCACAAATCCATCAGAGCCCGCTCTCCCACTCGGGCCCCAGCATGAACACGTCCCACGCTCACCTTCTTTACGTTGCTCTCGTAGATGTCATTGAGGCGCCGCACATACGCGTCACGCTTCTCCTTGATGGTTCTGGAACAGAGCAGGGACTACTGTCACCATCAGCAGATAAGAGCTCAGGGAGAACAATGTGGCAATTAGTGCCATGGTCTAGCTCACAAAGTGGTGATCGGTCACAGGTTGGACTCGGTGATCCTGGAGGTCTTTTCCAACCTAAATGATTCTGTGAACTCCACCCCTTTGGTACATTATATCCATGCCACAAAACAAAACAGCTGCCTGTGATGACTTCTCCACCAACCTGAGGTTTTTGTGCCTGCCTCTTCTTCCCACAGCCAGTGTACCACCCCTCTTTTCCAGAATACAGCCGTGGAAACAGCTCTGCACCCACCCACGGGAAGCCTCAAAGCAGGCGGGGACCCCTTTGAGGTGGACAATGAGCCAAAGGGCCACGGTGCTGACCTGTGGCTGCTCCCCATGGGATACTCACTGGGAGATGCTCACTTCCAACTGGCTCTTTCCATTCTTACCTCCAGTTGAACTTGACACTGGGTGTTTCGAAGCCATAGTCAGCGTGATCGTGGATAAACTCCGCGTGGACAGCCGTGTTCCACATCACCTGCCCGCACAAACCGCACGTTGGTTCGGGAAGACCGGTTTGATTTTGGGAACACCCTCCCCACACTTCCCCATACCTCACACCTGCCCAGAGCAGCCCACAGGACACAATATGCTCTGAGGCCCTGCTTCCTCCCCGTTCCTTCCTCCCCACACCCTGTGCCAGCACCTCCCTGCACTTTGGCAGGCACCCACACCAGACCCAACCCAAGCCACCAGAGGTGCCAACCAGAGCCAGTGGCAAAACACCCTTACCTTCTTTGGCACGCAGCCAACATTGACCTGGGGGTGGAATAAGAACAAAGCTCAGTTTTAAGGCTCAGTTTTCCAAAGGCAACGCTCAGGAGAACATCCCACAGCAGGCTGGTGCTGCATCTCAGCGCTCTGCCCGGGAAAACAAAGGCGGGATTACGGGTTCCTGGCAAAAGAGGGGCGTAACTCCCTCGGGCGCCTCAAGGTCTTGCGGTTTGACTGTTTTCCTTCACTTCCTTGAAAGAAAATATGCAAGGCGGAACCTTCAAACACAGAGGGGTTTTTTCCATTGATCATTTAAAAGCGATTTGGTGGGAGAAAGGTGTCTGCCATCCCCTTCCTGCACTTCTGATCCCGGTATGACAATTTTTCCAGCAGAACGCACTTAAGGAATAAAACTAGAGCCTGCCCCTGGCTTGTTTGAGGAACAAGCTTGTTTTTTGGCTTGTTACCGGCTCGCCGTGCCCGTGGGCTCCGCTTAGCCGCCTTGCAGTTCTGCCGCACAGACGCAGGATCCATCAGCACCCCGTCACCGGCTTGGAAACGGCCGGGAAGAAGCAGGAGGAAAGGGGGGGATTGGGATCTGTCCTGCTTCGGCGTGACAAGGCGGGTCCTTGCGCAAACGCTCCCAGTTCGGGAAGGCGATTCCTTCCCTCCGGCTCCCCGCACCGCCACCACCCCCGGGGGCACCGCGACCCTTCCCGGGGGCACCGGGACCAGCCTGGGGGACCCCGCCCCGCGACACCCGCCCCCCGACGCGGGTCCCCCCGCAAGTGACTCACGCAGGTGCCGCCGAGGCGCCGCGGCTCCACCAGCGCGACGCGGGCCCCCAGCTCGGCCGCCCGCCGGGCCCCCGCCAGCCCCCCGGAGCCCCCGCCCAGCACCAGCAGCTCGTAGGCGGCCGCCGCCATCGCTCCGGGCTCGGTCTGACCCCGCCGCTCCGCCCCCGGGGCCGCCCCATCCCGGCCCGGTCCCCGCCCCGGTCCCCGCCCCGGCCCCGCACGACACCACGGACTGGGGGTTGACAAGGGCGTTTATTGGTTCGGGTACAGCGAGGAGGATTTGCAAGCACTTCCAGGACAAATATACAGAGGGGATGAGAGGGGAGGGAAACGACAAAAAAAGGGAGACAAAATAAACCAAAAAAAAAAAAAAAAAAAAAAGAAGAAAAAAAAAAAGGGGGGGCAGGATCAGCACAGAATGGGAATAGAGCTAAAAAGGGAACGCTTTTTTTCCGGGTTATGACAACATACTCCCAAGCAGGAATCACTTCCTTTCTCCAGTTAAGTCAAGCGGTCTTTCCAATAAAATAAAGAGTGATGGGGGATGGAGTTAGTGTGTATTTCCCTGGAAAACAAACTCTAATTCATGCCAGTTAAACACTAGAACTAAAAATGTACAAAGAAGCTTCAAAGGAGATGAAGTGTTTGTTAGAGTTACCTTTTCCTCTCTGAACAGTCCAGAAGGAAAACAATGACTACAAATACAGCAGGCAAACTGACTTTCGGGCTGATGGGCACGGGAGAGAGAGAGAGAGTGTTGTAAGGAATTCAGTCTCAAGTTGTGCTAAACGCTCTTCGTCCTCTGTATGGCACATTTTGGTCCATGATGGGGATTTGAAGTTGAGACGAACCCTGATTTCTTACAGAAACGTGTAAATATTGTTGCTTTTTCTTTTTTTTTTAAAATGCCAGGTGTACTTCCTTCTACAAAGGTTGGGAGAGGTTTATAGGAAGTAGTCTGGGGTACGACGGGTAACATGAGGCTCTCCACGACGAGGTGCTGGGTCAAACTGGAGGCTGCAGGGAAGAGAAAGGGATCACTTACCCTCCTCCACAGGTCATTTTCCAACGCCACAATAAATACCAGATCTGTTCTCCTGCTGCTATTGTTGTACTCATCCCAGCTGCTTCCACGTAAAACATTTCAGGTTCCAAAACAAGTGTCCATGGGAGCTAAAACTCATCCATTGGCCAAATTGCTGCTTTCAACCCATCCCCACTGCCACGTGAGCACAAAATTCAGACCCTCTCACCCACCTTTACAAAGCTCATGCTACCAAAAGTTAAAACAAATACATAAATCTGGATGTTTTTACTCTCTCCATCAAGACTGGGCAGTAGAGGGATTAAAGTGCAGAAGCTCTGACTCTCCAGCCAGCCAGGAAGAAGAGCTTTTAGGAGCTTAACTCACTACTTATTTTTAGGGTAGAGCAAACAACATTAATCCCACAGTGGTCTGAGTTGGCTTTTCATGGAGAACCCCTTTGGAAAGGATCAGACATTCCTCATAGACCTGTTAGGAACAGAGAACAGCCCAAGCCAGGGTACTCACAAAGAATATTTTAAAGTGTCATCTAGTTCCATGATAGCAGCCTGGTTCCCACAGCGGTAGCAGTAATTGGGGGCACTGAAAATGGTAACCACATTCCGGTCGTGGCACCAGTTATAACCCTGCCAGGAAGAGAGAGAGAGAGGAAGAAAATGTCTCTGTTAAACCTCAGCTTGTCTGAAGTTCCTCTTCAGGCCTGAAATGCTCCAAGGCACTTGTGAAACTGGAGGTTTCATTAACTATTTCCCAGTGACTTGGTTTCATTTCAAAATAGGTGCTCTGCTGCAAGCAGCAGCAGTAGGTACCTGGCAAAACCAGCTTCAAGCACTCCCCAGGAGATCATCCATTCCTCATTTGTGTGTTTATCCATTTTATATACAAATTACGGGCTGTACCACAAGAAAAGCCTTGAGATTTTTAGGGATGCCTTCAGCTTTCATCCACCACCACTGACAGTTTGCCTGCTGGATGGGGGTGACTTCAGACACATGGTACTGCTTAAGGGATCTATCTGCAGCAGATTTTAAAAATACATCTGCTCCATTGACCCACCTGGCAGTTTTCCAGCAAGACATTCAAGAATAGCCTGTTGACAGCCAAAAACGGCTTAATCTCTGTCACATCCGAGTATTAGGGATGCAGCAGCAGCCCAAGTAGAGCTGTCAGCGTGTAAGGAGATTATTCCTGCCACAAACAGGGTGCGACAAGGTCCCTTTGGCAATTTACTTGGAGGGGGACATTTACTTGGAAAGGGCAGGACATCCCCTTATTTACACTGTGAGTCAAAGCACGTAATTTTACGTTGCTTGTTTTTTTCACATGATTAAAGCCTCTCCTTGGCTCTTACCCACCTAAGAGTCAGGTGTCAACAAACCCATCAGTGGAAGGTGTCAGAGAGGAGACACCAGCGGCCCCTGTTTGGTTAGCCCTGGCTAGCAGAGTGTTTGCCCTACCTCCATGACCAGCTGGTGAGCACGGGAGACCAGTGTGAGACCATTGGCGTGGTTAAATGTTTCGGAGATATCCTGCCCGAAGGTGTAGCCAGCACCACGTGGAGATATGCCCCAGCCACCGCGGTCATCCGGATCCGACCACAACAGATCACACATCGGACCCTTGGGAAAGATTAAATGTTGTTAGATCGCTGCCAAGGCGGTGAAACATATTTTATTTACAGTAACAAGACTCCCAGCACGCTGAGTTTATTCGACACGCACTCGCAAGCCCCACAGCTTCCAGCTGCCCTGGGAGCTCCAAGGGTGGCTTTTCAGCCCTGGTTTCAGGCCCCCAGAAAGTGATGAACAAGGATGAAACACCACTGAAGGAGGAATTTGCTGGGGGGAAGGATGGTGACACAGTGTGGCTTCACGGGGTGGTTGTCAGTTCACAGCCACCTCTGTGATGAGGCTGAAGGTAGTAAACACCTTTCCCTGCCAAATACTGCCCTTTGAGTCAGCCTGACAGTCCAAAAATCCTGTGATTCTGTGGAAGACAGCTGTGAAACCCCCACAGCTCTCCTTTTGTAGGCTGCTGTAATCAAAGCAGACTGACTTGGGTGTGCTTTGCCTAAATATTCACCTGCTCTGGATTTTGGAAAGGCCTTAATCCGCATGTAACCGCGTTTAAATGGATTTCAATGTGAGGATACATTTGCATTATTGAAGTTTCTGAGGCATTTCCTTTCCTATTACCTCGTGTGGAACTTCCTGCAGGCGGTCCAGAGCCCTGATATGATCCAGTGTATCTATGGATGGAGAGAGGCCACCGTGGAGGCAGAATATCTGTTCCAAAAAAAAAAAAAAAACCACAGCATGTTGTGCATGTTGTTAAGAATGATCTCCAAATCAGCTGCTTTTAGCTGGGTTGGCAATTACAGCCCTTGCACCACCACTTAAGGGAGCTGGTTTGGGACTGTTCTCGTGGCTGTCAGACAATCCAGCCAGCAGAACACCATGGAACGGAGTGTTTTCCTCCTCCCAGGCTTACCTGGCCGTCTACTAGAGCTGTGAGTGGGAGATAATCAAAGAGGTCTGTGAAGTACTTCCAGACGTTGGCGTTGCCGTACTTGCGCAGACACTCGTCGTAGAAGCCGTAGACTTGTGTGATTTGCCTGCTTTCGTGGTTGCCCCTCAGGATCGTGATGCGTTCCGGGTAGCGCACCTGGGGACGAAGCAAACGCTTCCTTAACGCGGGAATTGCACCACGGGCATGGAAAGAGACAGTACTGGAATACTGCAAACGGCAGCCGAGTGCTCAGCTCCGTGCTCAGCACGTGTCCATTGCTGCCTATCAATTTACATCCGCTGAGCTCAAGTCAGCTCCGGAGTCTCCAGAGCAAATCATTCCGGAGAAAATTATTCCAAACTCCCCAAAACCACAGGTTTTGCCCCAGATCTCTCAAGCCATACCTTCAACGCTACTAGGAGAGTCACCGTCTCCACGGAGTAATAGCCTCTGTCCACGTAGTCTCCCATGAACAGGTAATTTGTGTCCGGCGACTTCCCGCCGATCCTGAAGAGCTCCATGAGGTCGTGGAACTGCCCGTGGACATCCCCGCAGACGGTGACAGGGCATCGTACCTCTTGCACGTTCGACTCTTTTGTAAGGATTTCTTTAGCCTGGCAAGAAAAACACATGTAGGTCAAAAAGTTCTTCCAAGAGCAGGTGTGGATGTCATTCCACTGCATTCCCACTGGAAAGCCGGATTCAAAGCGGCTCAAGCTGACCACTGGAAAAACAGTTTGGTGGGTGAGGACAGACAAGGTGTGTTTCCCAAATCCCTGTGCCCAAGGACAAGCAGGTCTGCTGTGGCGAGGCCTGATTCCCCTCACCCAGGGCACTTTTTCCCTGCCAGAATTCCAATCCTCTTCCAAGCACAACAGTTTAGTAACTTCTAAAAGCAAGTCACATACAACTGGAAAAGCAAAGTGAGGCAATGGAAACATACTGAGCCCCAACCAGCTTCCCTGGCCATACCCAGCTGGCAACAAAACGGCCACAGATGGAGGGATGGCATCCCTGGATTTAGTCATCTCTTCTTCCACACCCAGTAGCTCCTCTGCTAATTACAGCCATGTAATGTAGCCTATCTGCACCACCTTATTATCCTTATCAAATACCAGGTTTGCTGTGCTGCCTCCAGCTCGCTGACTGATGCCGATCAGCGCTCCAGGCACACCGGAGGCACAGGGAACACCCCCGGGTTGGCTCGGTCTGATCCCAACAAAAGGGAGGGAAGATCACCAGCACTGAGCAGTCACCAGCAGGTGATGATCTGGGCATTCCTTGCCACATCCCTTAGCTCGGGATGAGGTAGCTCCCACCTGCTACTGCCAGGAAGGAGCTGCTTCCCGAGAATACCCTCAGTGGGCTCCCCAGGGATGACTGCATTCCCATTCCAGTGTTTGCTGCCTTGCCTCTTTTAGGGAAAGCTTCTATTTGGAAGGAATAACTAAACCCCAAGCAGTTTGGACAGCTTGGACAGCATCCAGCGTGCCCCTTGCACGGAACATAACCCGAGGGATGTGACCCTGACCCTAAAACACACATCCTGCACACGGACTCGATGACGCGGGGTCTGCCTTGCACTCCTAACCCGACTGGGAACTGCTCAGTCTGTTGTACTTGAGTGCAATAGTAGCACTCAGATTCTGCTCACACATCTTTAAAAGCATTTATAGTGCCTTTGGAGAGCTTCCACCCTCGGGGAGAGACAAATATAAACCCACAAAGCAGCTGCTCTGTGTGTTCTGACTGCTGCACACAGCAACAGGCTAGCATTTAGCTGGAAGCTGGAGCTCAGCAGAGCTCCCCTTCCACAGGAACAGGGCAAATATGCCCACCTTAAATCCAGCCCAGGTCCTGAAATTCTGGTACCAGGCGGATCCAGAAGTTTCCCCTCACGAGAAGGGAGGAGCTGGCAGCTGATGAGCAGCAGCTCCTTACGCTGCCAACCAGCTGTTCCCCTGCAGCCCTTTTTAGCTCACCCTGCGGACACACATCCGTGCACGTGGATGGACCCAGCCTGGCATTTTAACTCCGCAGAGCTGGTTTAAGTCAGGCCCAGGAGCCCAAGTTTGCCCTCACATGATGATTTGAGACCTTCAGAATCTTCAGCATCGATAAAAAAGAGCCCAGAAAAGCAGTAACTACCCAGTGCATCCGTCTGCACTGTGCAGAGCAAGCACTGACAGCAAATGACTTAAAATAACGAAAAGCAGCATTAAAAAACAAGAATAAAAATCTCTGATTGAGGCAAGGCTGCCTGGCATCGTCATCACTTATTTATTTCAGGAGGCTGATAAATAACTGTGACTTAAAAGTCAAATTTTAGCTACCTTTGCTACAGAAAACAGTGACTAACATTATCAGCTTCCTGAGCATCTCTGTCCCACTTGTTCTGGATGAAAACCATATCCAGGTCAGGATGAAAAGAAGCAGCTTTCAGGTGTTTTCATTAAATAAACCTAAACAAGAGTTGCCATGTCTGTGCTCAAAGTGACTTTGAAGAACAGACTGTTTGCCAGCTGTGAGCTTGCCCATCATCCCAGCTCCTGGTGTGGTTTGTGTACAGGATCCTTGGAGAGCAGAGAGGGAGAGACGAAACGTTCCTGACCGTGACTCAACACAACACCGGGAATTTCACGCAACCAGACTGTGGCCCTTCTTACACCCCCAAAGAACAAGGGGAGGAAAGAGAAGCTACAAGGAGAGGGATGGTTATGGAAGACTGCTTGTTTAATTCAGGAGACAGACTTTTCCTTGTCTTCTTACATATCCCATTTCATTATTTTGGTGAAAACCCTTTTTTTTGGTGAAAAATCCCTAACCTGGATTAAGCAGGATGGCTCTCAACTCCCTCACCTGCACCCCCAGCCATGCCCAATCCTTCCCTCATTACTGTCCATTATGCCAGTAATTAAAAATGACACACATGGAAACTCTGGGATTTGGGGTTTTTTTCCCCACCTCATTTTGGTTTTTTGTTTCAGTACCAAGTTCTTCCACAAATTTAAACCCGGGGCAAGAGGTACTACTCTGCTTGGCCTCTTCAGAATCAGTCCCAAAAAAGGGAATGCTAAGAAGTGACAAAAGGGTTTCCTCAAATATTATTTCAAGGAAACCAACTAAACCAGCTTTGTGGCAGGGCTGGACACCCAGAGGTTTTTGTAAGCTCCTCTCCCGGGTGACAAAACCACTCCCCAAAACTTATACAAGCCAAGTCAGAGCACGGCACAGTATTTCCTTCGTGTCCAAGTCCTTTCCATCAGCTTCCAGCACCCTGGAAGTACGAGGTGCTTGTGACAGATGACACACCTACCTGTCACCTGGAGGACAAACACCCTCCCCATCTCCAGCTGAGCTGCCACTCTCCCTGTTCCCTGTGTGCACAGCCACAGTCTGCTGGCACTGCCCTCCAGCTTCCCAAACAGCCACAGCTCCAGCTTCCCAAAACACAGCAGCCACAGCTCCCTCAGAAACGATGGAGCTCTGGAGAAGGAGTCACAAAGCTCCCAACACGGGACTGAAAAAGGAAAGAGGGAAGGAAAAAGGAGGGAAGGAAACACAGGCAGAGTGGGGGTGAGGTAGGAGTCGGGATCATTGCTGGAAGCACCAGCCAAGGAAAATCTTCACTTGGTTGCTGTCTGCAGTGTAGAGGGAGTGTTCACACAGAGCTATTGGACTTCTCAGACAAAACCCAACACCAGTCTAAGGATCCTTCTCTAGACTGGAAAAAAAAAAAAAAAAAAGAAAAAGACACTCGCCAGTCTCCACTAAACCAATCCAAGCCGGCATTTGCCAAGGGCTGTCCAAACCACAGCCCGGAATTGCAGATGGTGTCCTTTATCCGACCATTCCTCCTTCTATTTCGGTCCCCTTCAGCAGGCTCCGAGCCTCCACTCCGACCCGCTCTGCTTCCCTAAATCCCACCTTGGATGTCACGGGGTTTCCTCACTGACTTGCGGTTGATTTTTCAGCACGGGGCTACGACACGTTGTGTAGGATACCAGGATGACAGACACCTCACAGGCACCATCCGCGTCTCCCAGTGCCCGATATCCCGCAGGCACCAGCCCGCTCTCCCAATGCCCGACATCCCCGCGGCGGCATCCGTGTCTCCCAGTGCCCGATATCCCGCAGGCACCACGCCGCTCCCCCAACGTCCGGGCCCCGCACTCACCTTCTCGCAGAGGCTGCGGACCTGGCTCTCGCTCAGCTGCCGGCACTCGTTCAGCTGCTCGATCCACTGGTCGAGCTCCTTGGCGAAGCCCTTCTCCTCCATGGCGGGGGCCGGGCGGGCCCCGCGCGGCCCGGGCCCGCCTGTGGGTGGCGGCGGCGGCGGCCGGGGACGCGCGGCCCGCTCGGGTCGGCTCCGCTCCGCGTAATGGCGGCGCCCCCCGCCTGCCGCGGCTGCTGCGCACTTCCGGCCACGCCCACGCCGCGTGCGCGGCGGGCGCGCGCACGCTTCCGGCGCGCCGCGTCCCCACTCGGAGCCACGCCCCGTGCCCCCCCGAGGCCACGCCCCCTCCGTCATCTCCTCCCCGCCCCTCGGAGCCACCCCCTTCTCCGTGGCCACGCCCCCTCGCGGTCCCGCCCCGCCCCTCCCTCCCCTCCCAGCTCCCGCCCCTCCAAACCCCTCGGCGCAACCCGCGCCGTTCCAAGGCAAAATGGATAAAACGCTCCGCTCTCTCTAAGGAAAAAGCATAAATAAAATCACAAGCTTCTGCGCTCGCCGTGGGTGTCGAGAGCCAAGCGCTGCCAGCAGGGCAGTTGTTCACTCTGGGAATGTATGAAAATCCCTTTCGTTAAGCGTGTTACTAATTCCCTTCGCTATATTCCTGTGACACGCTATTGGGCGCGCATGCCGTGATGTACCAAACGCAGCACGTGACGAACGAATATAAGCAATAAAGATTAATATGTTTGCTTACAGTCTGGTACTCGATCCATCTCGCCCTCAGCCCTAAATTCTGACTGACCCGCACAAATGTCTACTCGCTGCTCTTCATTTATCTTCTGCAATTTTTCACTTGCTTTACTGTCTTCCTCTGTACCAAAATGGAATAGTAATATCGTGATAATGATATAATAATTCACTGCCACAGTCTGGAGCACTGTGCGACTGTTCCAAGTCCAGGACCGGGATTTTAGGGGATCACTGGTGGGAAACTTTTCCGCTACTTTTAGCAGAATAAGAAAAATCAAGTCCATGTGGTATGTTTTTTTCATGTCAGATGGAAAAGCTGAGGTTTGCTGAGGACTGACTCAGGTTGTTCTACTGGGAACACCGATGCCAGTCCCAGTTTCCTTAACTCCTGCTGGGTAATGGCAACAGGAGTTGTGGACCCTTGAATCACTTGAGGTGATTCAAAACATCACATCCCTGAAGTGAACTTTCCAACTAAAAATACACTTAGCAAAGTAAAAAGGAGCATATATATATATATATATATATATAAAATATATAATTTTGTAGCTACTCTTCTACATGCCCAGCATTTGCCATTCCAGTTCCCAGGAAAGACAACTGCCAGGAACCATCCACACCCCCCTGGACGTTTAATTTGCTGATTCGTTTCCAGAAGATTATTCTTAACCATATTGCCCATGTTTGTGACACTGCAGCAGAGAGCAGTCCTGGGATAAGGAGAATCCTTCAGAATCCTATAGCTTCCTGAGCCACTGTCTCTGACCTCTGAATTTTGGGCTGCACCAGACTCCCACCTCCATGTCCAGAAATGGGATTTGCTTGTGGTGCTGGGCTGGTTTTCTCTCTTCTTTTGGGATAATTTTCTCAGAGATCTCCCCTGCAACAGCCCCCAGTCCCTGGTGCTTCCCAGCTTTTAGTGTGTGGATTTTCCACCACCTTCTCTAAAATCTCACCATTTCTGTGCTAGAACCTTCTAAAATGGCAATGCTGGTGAAAGTGGCATAACAGGTGACAAAAAAATAAATAAATGCTGGTACCCTCATGGGGTACCTTGCTTTCTTATTTTTGTGATTTTTCCACTGCAACTTGGTCTTTTAGGGTGCGATACAAAACGCAAGTGAAACAAAATCAGAAAATAATTACCCACAGTCACCACCATTGCCCGGGCTTATCCCCCGCTTCCCAAGGAATGCTGGATTCCTAAGGGTACTCCTGTGTTTTAGAAAGGAAAAAAAACCCCACCCTACAGTGAATAAATAAAATAAATCAGCAAAGTTCTTCCTTCTGCCAGCAGTTGAGGGTGCACAAATACAGGGGGAGCTGCTCTGGGTGGCCCCAAAAGGGCATCGGACCCCCTGGGAGTGTGCAGGGGTACCCAGGGTCACAAGGATGGGGATCCCTAAAACACGTTCTGGGATGCAGACACCACATTTGGGCTGAGGATGGGAGGCAGACATACCTGGCAGGTCCCTCCATGAAGCCTGGCTTCTTGTTCCCAGCATCTTCCCACAGGATTCATCTCTGTCCTCCTTCCTGTGCTGGTGTCCATCACCACGGGCAGTGCTGTTTGTACTGCGAGGAGCAGCTGGAAACATCTACAAAACCTTGATAAAGTGGGGAAAAAAGCTGGAGAGAGGTCAGAGGGGATGACAGAGGAAAAGAGGGGAGACAGTGCCAGGAGAAGGGGGATAAATGGACTCTGTTGCCCTAGCACATGCACCAGGGATGGTTTCTGAAAGGAAGGAGGGTGACAGCACGAGCCCTCTCATGGATCCCCCTGAAATGTTCCTCTCAGATACAGCTACGTCTTTTAGGGAATATAAAATGTCCTCCTGCAGCAGCCTGCAACTGTTTTACTCTCAAAATAGCTTTTTTTGGGGGGGAAGGGGGGGAAACCTCAAAACCCGCGAGTCTTGCAACAGGTTTTGATGGCAAACCCGGGCAAATCTGGAATATTTGCTTATTCCTTTTATTGAACCTGCTGGCTGATTTGATTACTTCCCTGGAAACGCATGTGCAAATCAGTTTTCCAGCCGTTTGAGGGCACTGCCTTCCGCCGAGACGTCTCCGGTGACTGATGCCAACTCCTCGCTAATGCAATGTGCAGGAAGAGCCGGCGCTGGATGCCGACGCCGATGCCCAGAGCTTTCAGCCGCTCGCAGCCATAAATCCCTTCATTCCCAGATGCAAAACGCCGCCGTCGGAAATGCCTCGCCCACAAAAAAAATTCAATCTCTTAAATTAAGCAGGGCTGAAGCCACGCACTCGCCCGGATAGAAGGATCTGATGATGGAAGAGCGGGGGGGAAAAAAGGGCATCAAATTGAAAAGCCCCAGGGAGATGAATGGGAGATAACGGAGAGAGAAACATTTACAGCCTGAAATGATTCCTCCTCCCAGGCAGATTTCCTTCTCTCCTCCATGGGAGGCATCCAAAGGAGAGCCACAGCGCAGGCACCTCGGAGCAGGGATAAATCCGAGCGTAAGAATCCGAGCAGACAGTTAAGACTACACAAGTAAGCAAATTTATTTGAAGACAGAACAAATATCGTGGCAAACAACAATATGCAAATTCAGTTGAGAACGAGGGTAAATATCAGACTTTGTTTTCAAATCGATATAAAATATAGTCAGATTTTCTTTTGTCCAAAAAGCAGCTCGCGTCGGGGTGGGGGGGTTTGGGAGGGGATGGCCCCGTTCACGCCGTCCGAGGTGAGTGTCACCTGCAAAACCTCAGGCTCAGGAGGCCAGCAGAGATGAGTGATGCCAAGAGGAGGTGGAGGTGCCTTTGGGACTCCAATTTTCTGCCACCATTCTCCTTAACAGCCAATTTTTGCCAGGAAGCAAGGGATGGGTTCATCCCCTCTGAGACCCTCAGTGCCTACCTACCTATATACGGATGGGGCAGGCCCAGGGATCCCAGCTGCTTTCTGGGGTTGGGGATCTTTGAAGGCACCTGCACCTCCTCTTCCTCGCTGGCTCCTGATGGATCAACCTCCCGTGGCTGAGCCTGCAAAGCCAGCGAGGGAGCAGCTCACCTCGGATGCCAGAGGAGTGAACGGGACGAAATCCCCCTCCCGGAGCGAAGGTGCTGGCGCGCTGCTTTCTAGAAAAGCCATCCCAAATAAAAGCAGACATAGAAAACATTAGATTGTCAATGAGGCTTTGAAACAAATTCAAGTTTATCCTTAATTTTTTCTCATGTGTGTGTGTGTGTGTGTGTGTGACTTCATACAAACAGACAAGAAAGACGTGGTGAACTTCAAGCTCCGGATCGGCATGTGGTCAGTTAGTGTCCGCAGAAGCACCATCGGATACGGAAGAGTTTAGCACCAGAGAGTTTGGAGGACCTAACTGAGAACATGCGTCCTTTGGAAAACGTGGGGGCGGGTTGGGAATGGGCAGTGGGGAGACATGGAACAGTCCATTAGAAACAATACAAGGCAATTCATGAGTTTTCATACAGTACAATACAGTCACTGATCAATTAACCCTTTCAGTACAGTACATGACAAGTAACACTTTGCACCCTGTTAACACTAGGAAAGGAGGGGTTTGGGCTGGAGGGGGGGTGGCCTGGTGGGTTATCCCTTCTGCCTTTGAATTTCAGGGACTGTGTCCGTCCCGCCTCAGCTTGGACAGCCCGGCCCCAGCCTGGCTCCCGGAGGGATGCACTGGTGGAATGTGATGCCACCAGTCCATCCACCCACAGCGAGGTCTGCACCCAAATCAGAGAATCCTAGAACCCCAGGATGGTTTGCGCTGGAAGGGACCTTAAAGATCGCCTAGTTCCAACCCCCCTGCCACGGGCAGGGACGCCTTTCACCAGACCAAGTTGCAGAATGGTCCTGGTTTGGCCATGGAAGTGGAGAACCACTGCCCCTCTGCCTTGTGCCAGCCACTGAACCGATGAGAAAACCAACTGAAGTCCCACCCGGCCGGTTCTGGTGCCGAAACACACAGAAAGGGTTCAGGGGCTGAGCTCAGACAGCCCCGAGCCAAACCCGCTTCTTCCCTCGGGCGTAGTGAGAACAGGGTCCATTGGAAAAGTGCTAAATTACAGTACATTGGCATTTCCATATGTCAACTACTGAACAGCAAAACAGATTGTTTGAAAACAGAATCAGTATCGTACAGTAAGTTCACACTTAATTCTTCACCGTTTCTACACTTGTAACACATGCATTTTATTTCCATTAGTTTAATGCCAGTAGGACCAACATCCTCCAGAACAATGATCTAACATTAAACAAAACTTCCTAAGGAAAATATTAAGCATCACATAAAGTTCCAGGAAAAACCTGTTAATTAGCATCACAAGGTACTCAGATTTACATTTAGGAGTTTTCATGCCATGACTTTTAAAACACCTTTTGGTTAATATCCTTGGGGGGTGGGGGGAAACAAACCCAAATAAAATAACCAAACCAACAACAACCAAAAAAAAAAAATAAAAGGAATGTTTTGGGAAATAATATGTTTCTCTATCTGTATACACACCCAGGGAGACATGCACGTACAGGTGGGCTGGTGCATGGGTGTGTGCACAATATATTTTGATAAACTTGACTCATTTCAAGGGCATTTTCATGGGTCCAAAAAGACTTTCAAGGAAACAAACTCTAAACTACCAAAGCAAATTAAGAAGTCTCTCTTGGAGGAACAGAAAAAGTCAGTAAAACATCGCCTGTGTGCTGTCCCAATGCGCTTCCCACGAGCTATCTGAAAACCCAAACAGTTAAAAATCCCTACAAGAGCTTTTTTTTTTTCCCACCTAAAAGGCCCTTCCAAAGCGAGAGGTGCTGTGCTAGGATTTGCATTCAGGCCTCAGGTGTGCTATGCTTAATTCTACCTTCCCAAAGGACGAGATGCCAACTCCAAGGGGGCAAAAAACTACACCTGAGAGGGAAAATAAAGACAAAAAGACCTGTTCCACATTCCCCTGTCTCCCAAGCTTAATTTCCAAGGACTCAAGGAGACCAGTGGGCTCGCTGAGGGGTGAATTTTCCAAAGGGTTTGCCTATATCCTTGTGACAGCGAGTGGTTGTGGGCTCTGAGTCACTGAGGTACTTTTGGAAGAGGTTGTCCCCTCAGCTCTCTAATTTTGGGGGCTCAGATAGAGCGGCAGCATTGCCTGCTGCTATTTCTTTAAAGCTACATTTGCAGGGATAATTTGGCTGGAGTGAGAAAGAAAAAAAAAAAACCAAAAATCTGGATTCCATTTTTAAGTCCAGTGACAGAGGATGCAAGAGCATAATACTTGGGGTTGCTCAAGATTTGTGGTTTTAAACCATCATCAGTTCCCGCTGAATATCCAAACCCCTGAAGGTGTACTGAAAAAGGAACCCAAGAAAACCAGCCACTAAAACTGGAGTTGTTTAGGAAAAATCCTTCATCTGCTGCAACAAGGAAACCCAACACACCTATTTCTTTTTGTTGCTGAAGGTTATTTCCATCATGGCCCCTTGCTAGCAGTGAAGGAGAAGACCTAATTCCCTTCTCTCCATTCAAACGGATCGTGCTGTAATGGAGGGGTTCATCCATTAAGTTTCACTAGGGAGAAGCTCCCTTCAAGGAGGATTGCCAGAGAAGGATCTGGATTGACTAGGGGCTCGTCGAGGAGGATGAGCAGCAAGTCCCAAGTGTGGATACCCTGGTGTGGAGGAGATGTAGCACTCCCACACCCATTGTGATTTATTTGCTGCTGTGAAAACCCACGAGGGTTTTTAAAGAAGCAAAACACCCCCAGCTGGTTGAGAGTGGATAGTTTGGGGCATCAAAATTCGGATTATTCAGCATCCCAGGGATCACCATCCCATTTCAAATCCTAGAGATTTCTGACTACGTTTGCTACAAACTCCACCCTACTGATTTGCTGGCAAGGGAGCTCTGATCCCCAGCCTTCCTTATGGAAATACCACAGGAATTTAACAGGAATAGCGATGCACATCCGAACTGCCTCTGAACACGAGAGCCGATTAACTCCTAACAACAGCAAACCCCAGGGTTATTATGCTCCATCTTCTAAATCACCTCTCAAGTCTTTTTTACTTAAAAATACCTTTTTGCAGTTGAAGACAACGACCAATTCCAACGGCACTTTCAGTGCAGGCACAATGATGGCTTTTATTGCAATGGCTTGAGCGCAGTCTTTATATTGTTACCAGAGTCTCAGAACTGGTTTGAACTGGGCTGTCCCACAGGGCTCACCGGGGTCTCGTCCGCCCTACGCCTCTCGCTCCGCTCAATTCCAATCCCATCCCGATCCCTTCTGAGACTTCTCCCGTATCTTTGGTGTTTTTAAAAGCCATGCGCTCGGGTCTCCTCGGAGGACCTCGAAGTTTAGAGCAACCACGTCTGCCTGGACGTCAGTGACACAGATGTCTGTTCTGCTGTGTAAAATAAGCTTGGATGGGTTAAATTCCCTACTGTAAAGTCGCTAACGGATACGTAACGGAAGTCAGGCACCGGACAACGGTCCAACACACCTCAAAATTATCTTCTGATGGCCCCTACGTAATTAACACTGCGCCTAAGAGGGAAAAGAGGCGGGGAAAAGAAAGGAGTTCAGAACTCAGTGCTAACAGTACGTACAAAAAGTGCAGTGCTCAATATAGTCCGAAGCAAAGTGACTACTAGTACTTAAAGTGCTAGTTCTGACGTCGGTTTGGTTCAGTGTCCGAAACACGGGGAGAACACGGAGAGGGGGGGGACTCCCGGGGAGGGAGGGGGAGGGGAAATTAAAAACAGACAGCACTGCAACTGCACATGCCACACCAAAAGTGCTTCAAATCACACCATCGCGGAGGGACGCGTAACGCCACGGCTCAGCTTTGTGAACACACACGAGCAAACGACTGACACCTTTTAGGTTACTATAAAGAACAGCTCCATTAACTCCACCACCACCACAAACCCATTCGGAAAGCAAGTGGCCACAGCGCACGGAAAAACAGAAAAAAAACAGACCCCACTCCAAAAACCACGAGCCTTTTGGAACACTTAAGAGTCTTTGCAACTAGGATACTCAAAAGTCTAGCGAAAGCAGCCCTGCCCAGTGTCTGCAACAAGCTTCGCCGACGCTTATCATGCACGTTTTACAGAGGAGCCGCGCGGCAGACTGCCTCCTTTTACACCTATCTTACAGGTTAGCCTATTTTACCTATTTATCTGTGGCTTGCTTCGTTAATTGTAGCTTTCTGACTATGCTTTAAGCTGGCTTTTTTTCTCATAACCACCCTAACCAGTCGAAGGACAATGAATGCAAGGACAAGACGACGAAGGCGGTCTGGGAAACACTGACGTTACCAACGGCCCAGCTTCATTTTCATGAAGGAAAACGCTCCAGAGAAGGACTTTGGATCAGCACGCTCCTGGAAAGAGGCTGGAAAAGGAGGATTCGTCCCAATGGACGACAGACACTCCTCCTTTCTCTCTTTAAACACACACTTCCCTTGCCTGTTCTAGCTGCTGGCATCTGCCTCTTTGTGAGCCACAAATCCAATCCTACCTTTACACTCATGCTGGAAAAGCATCAGCTCTGCTTGCTGGAAACAGGGGGCAGGAAATCTCCCTGCTAAGGATGTGCTGGTCCCATTCCTGGGCTGGAAGCAGCTCCTTGCAAGCTGGGACATGCTCCAGCAGTGCCCTCCCATCCCCTTACCTTGGGAGCTCAGCGCTTACAAAAACAGGGTGTTTTCTCCCAAAAGTGCCACATGGAAAGGGGGAAACCAGATCTTCATTTCTCACTACATTCCAGCAGGCACCCCAAAGAAAAGGTCACAGCATAGCAAAGTGGCTCCCCAGGCCCCACACGTGCTGCTGCCAAATCTCCAAGGGGTTGTACAAGGCAACATCTGGCTGTGCAACATCTGGTGCATCTGAGGCAGGTATGGATCATTTTTATGGAGAAAGCTCTTTTTAAGTCAAATATATCGACTTGCTGGAGCTGGCAGGATATGCTGGGGATGCTGCAGGTACAGCTGCAGATGTGCTCCTCATCAGAGACCAAGCACTAGGGAGATGGTTTTCCAGAAGCAGGGAACATTAAAAGAGAGCTACAAAGCCAGGTCACTTATTTCCACTATGGCCAGAAAGACCTGGATTTAAACAAGCAAAAAGCAGGGTCTTGCATACAGGGGATATGGAAGTAACTGCAACTTTGCAGGCATACAAGTGGAAAGAAAGCAGCCTGGAAAAGGCATGGGAGCTGGAGAAGTGCAGTGTGAGATTGGCAGTGCCCCGCAGTGAGGAGGGCAGCGAGGTGTGCAGTGGGGAAACACGACCATCTCAGCCCACCATCCAGATAAGAAACTGCTGGAATGATGTATCCAGTCTTGTTGCCAAAGCAGCAAGGTCTGGGGAACGTACACAAGAGCGTGGATGTGCCCGTGATCCCGCCAGACATTTCACCATTTGCCATGTGCAGGCACTGGGATAGCATTTGGTTTAAGTACCACTGACCTCAACGCTGAGACCAAACCCAAACCCCGTACACACGGACAATTACCAGCCTGGAAACTCCCGTGCCAAAATCACTCCTTTTCCAGGTCTTTTTATAACATGTTCTTTCCTGTCTTCCGACTGAAAGGGTTTTTGGCAGATGATTTGTAAGTGGCTAATAAATCTAACGCTAGGACACCGCGTCCAATTGCACAGTAATTTCCTGCGCTGCTCTCACAAGGAAGTTTGCACGCTTTTGCTGCTTCGGTTTCTCCTACGGACACACCAGTGGCCATGTCTGACACTCCTTACAATTCTGCCTCTGCCTGGAGTGACAACCCTTTTAAATTTTTAAGAAGAAAAGCTATTACAGTTTTTCAGGAGAAAAAGCTGCCTGCTTGCCCGTGACCTCGCCTCCAACCCCAGCTCTGGAATTTAAAGGCATTTGTAAAATCCCGCTTCGGATTTTCATCTAAATATCCTTGGCAACTTTTCCACCCTCCAACAAACAACTCATCTGAAAGTTTATTAGGAGCAGTGATTTATTTCTGGAGGCGGAGGCTTTTGCTGCGTCGAAGCCTGCAGATACCCCTGCGCTGATTTTCATCAGCGAATGAAGTGATTCCCAGGCACAGCCTATTCCCGAAGAAAACGCCATCCCGGATCACTCCGTACCAGAGGAACTACAGGGCGAACTGGAGATGCAGGGCCATTTTTAATTCTATGCTAATTATCACAATAAAAACCAGATCCTGCAGCGGAAGGCCGATTCCAGGAAGAAATAATCATCCATCTTTTGTAGCTGGAGCCATGCTGCTCGAGAAGAAGCTTATTTACAAAATGGCAATCTCCAGAAAAAGGCTGTTATCGCTGCCTGACAAAGCCATATATTCTGATACCTTCCGGGGGGGGGGGGGGCTCTGCCTGGGAAATTCCGCTTTGAATCCAAACGCTATAAACCTCAAATATGGAAAAACCACGTCCTGTCCAACAGAAACCAGCTGTGGGGCTGATGCAACCCACCATACCACGGAAATGATGCTTGGACATCCCTGCTTGGGAAAACCCTGCTTTCGGTTTAGAGTAGGAAGCTCGTACGACATCTCGAGTACTTACATGTGAAAAGATGCTGTTAATGAAAGCATCAGTGGTGTGCAAACAAAAATGAAATTCCTCAAGCAGAATTTCTGCATTTTGTATGGTTATTGGATGTGGGCGAGGAGCATCTTTTTTCCCCCACCATCGTGCAGGATGACGTGAAAATGCCCTTTTTTTGCATGCAGGAAATAAAAAAAAAACAAAACAAAAAAAAACCAACAAAAAAACCCAAACATGAACCTGCAGAGTTGTTGTGAAAGGGGTGAAAAAACCCCAACCAAGTAGCAGGATTGCAATCTGTTCCTGCTCCCCCACGTCCTGCCGTAGTCTCTGAAGAGGCTCTAACAGCAGATTGCACTGCCAGACTATCTCACAGAGATGGGAACCTGCACTTTGGGCCACAGCCAAGCAAGACCCCGAGCGCCTTTTTCCTTGACTGCCAAGATACAGTCTTCCTCAAAGAGCTGCTTCCACCTGGGAATGCCAACACTGCCAGCTTGCTACCCACCGAAAGGGCTCTGCTCCGCGTTCTCCATCTCTCCTCGCTGGGTATCCACACGCATCCGAGATGCCCGTGTCCAGCATCACCAGGCAGGTTGGTGGGGAGCAGCAGAACAGCTCCGATACATCGCCCCGCTGTAATGACGGAGCCTGAAGACGGGAACATTGGACCACAGGGACGGCATGTTGAAAGCAAAACATTTTATTACCAGCGGTTAAGCTTCATAATGCACACTTATGAGTAAGAGAGAGGTTATATGGAGATCACTTTGCTCCCTACCAACTGCAGCTTCTGGGATTAAATGCAGCAGCTGTTGAGCGGAGCGTAACGGGACCAGTGCAAAGAAAAGGAGAATAAAATACATTTGAAACGGCGGGGGGTAGCTTGGCAGAAAACAGGCCCCTGACTTGAAATTCAACGAGAAAGCTTTTTTTTTTTTTTTTTTCCAGCTGTACCAAAAGCCACAGCGCCCTAGACAACAGCTGGTGACCAAGCACTGCTCTGAAAACCAACTCAACGCCCACCTCGGCGTCTCCCACCCGGTACGGGCGCCGCGGCTCCGACACGGCACAGGAACATCGGAGGGGACCGCTTTTCCTTGGGGGGCACAGCACCTCTACAGCCAGTGGATCGAGCCCAGGTGCAAAGCAGGATGCTGCAAAAACAGGAGCTCCTGTCTAATCACACCCACGCAAGGTGCCTACGGGAAATTTTGGTGGCCAGGAAGGCAGAAAGGTGGATGACAACCGGGATCTATCCCGGATTCAGGGACAGCGCAAGGCTCGCCTGGGCTTGACTCACATGTGTGATTTTTAGTTTGTTTTCTGTCTGTTTCCATGCAATGTTTTTGACAGTAAATGCCATCCTGAGATGGTTTCTAAAGAACACAAGTTTCTTTCAGCAGAAATTGCCCCTTCAATCTAAGATCAAAAATCCAGTTATCTTTCCTAGAGGTCAGAGGCCATAAAAAAGCTATTTTGGACCATCCACTAAAGAGTCACTTATACGGTTTAACAGCATCAGCTTTTTTAGCCCAAATCAGTTTACCTTCCAGCCAATCTTCCACAAGCAGCTTCAAATTGCATCAAATCCTATCCAGAGGAATGCTCTGATCTCCCCTTTCCCAGTATTACAGCTCTCATTTCACAATAGTTTCTGCATTCAAACAAAATTCAAAGGAGAAAATGCCTTCACTAGTGAAAGAGGACTCCAGCTACTGCTAGCACAAAACTACCAATTTTTCTTCTCCTAGCAAACAAACGACTTGGCTAGAAAGATGGGAAGCTCTTGGAAGACTGAAAGCCTGGAGGAGGCTGGTGTTTAGGCTGAGACAAGTGAAAACTCCCCATGACTTGGCCTCTTGCTTGTTCTGTTTTGCACAGAATCTTCAGCCTCACCGAGGGGAAGAGACCGGTATGGGTTTTGAGAGAGCACCTCAAGGGCTTATTGCAGCAGCTCAAGGGCTGCAGTGTGGGAGGAGGAGGATGAACTTCCCTCTGTGGGGAGCCTGAGAAGGGAGCTTTGGGGAGGTTATCCCAACTGTAGAGGGTGTCTCCTAAGAGCAGGAAAGAGGTGAGAAAAGCAACAGGTTAAACTGCAGTTTGGTGCTGCAGAGAGGAGCAAATGGGCACCTCTGCCTCACGCTCTGGATTGGGGGTTTTCTTGCAGTTTCACACATACCAGCACAAAGCACGCACTGCCAAACAGACAATTTTAAGCTGTTCTTAAAAGAAAAGTCTCTGTAATATGCCTTCACCAAGGTAACCCACAGTTAAAAGCTGGCAGCATCCGTGAAAATGTTCCAGCACCTCCTTCTTCTTCTTCTTTTTTTTTTTAATTCTTTTTTTAATAAGACAGCTAGAAGGAACTTATCACTTGTTACCTCAAAGGGTTACCCCTGGCAGCACTGAGGGATGGCTGTGCTGACATAAGCAATAAATGCTGTTATGGATGCAGCAGGATTACGTGCAGACTGTGTGCTGGCACACGCCGATCCCAGGGCAGACATGTCCATGTGCTCTCCAGAGCGGATGCACCAGGCAAGAGCTAAAAGTCCCATGAGGCAGAAAAGGAAGGATGAAATAGCTGGGCTGCTGCAGAATCCAGGATAAAGCTGTGGATGCCTTCCCTTTGAGTTATACTGTGACACACAATACCTGTGGGTGATGGTCCCTTGCCTGGCTCAGGTCTCTGCTGCCACTTTGACCCAGGTGCCACAGGCAGGCCCTGGTGGTCCCTGGTCATGGTGGCTCCCACTGCAGCAACCAGAGTCAGTACAGGAGCGTAAGAGAGCAGACAGGAGCCTGGCAGAGGCACAGCTCTTATCTCCACATCTTCATACCTGCTGTGGGTATGCTCATCCCACAGGCCTGAATTTAGTAACCCACATCAAACCCCTGCGTCGATTCCCAAACTGATATGGAAGCATCCTGCTGTTACACACTCCCAGAAAAGTGACTCTAATTGCTCTGCACCCCATTTAAATGTCCCGGGGAGGAGGAAATCCTGGCAACGTTCAGAGAAACAACATTAAGGTTACATGTAACAAAGGATCCAGGCATGGCATCGAGCCCTGGTGAGAAGGAAGAGCCTCAGCTCAGAGCAACACTTGCAGCAGATGCAGTAAAGCTCATCCCTGGGGAAGCTGTCAGACGGTGTCTACAAGCGACATGGTGCGTGCTGGCTGCTCAGAGGAAGCAGCACATGATCAAATCTGCCCCAGGTAACTGGTTCCCTACTCCACATGGGAACCATCATGGAGGGGATGGTTAAATAACTCCCCCCTTTGCTGCAGCATCACCCCAAGAACCTGCCCCAGTCTAGAGTTAACATCAGTCAGAGCCCTGCCATCCTTGCAAGGGCTGCAGAAGCAGGTGAGAGCTGCAGAACAGCATCCCTGGAATGGTTAAGGCCAAATCATACCAAAACAGACACAGACGAAAACAACTGCCTGGGAAAAACATAACCAGACCCACATCTTTTTGTCCTACATCGGCTGCAGCAGTTGGAAAACACGTGGGGAAGGAGGGAACTGAGGCACATTTGGGTTTTGCACAACGTTTCCAGAGGGATTCACAAGCAAGGCTTAAAAAAATGTGCTGAACTTCTAAGGAGAAAAACAAATTTAGGGCTCTTAAGCCAGGTCACCCACAAGACATGAACAGGACTGATAAATACTCTTAGTGGTCCAAATGGGAAGAAGAAAAGCACAACCAGGACTGGGCCCTGCCAGCAAAGTGAGAGGAAAATGTCCCTATGCACTGAGCCATATAAATACCTAGAGGGGTTTCTGCTTTAGTGACCTTGATCTTTTGCAACCAGATGGAGCAAGAAATAAAATGCCACTTCAAAGGATACGCTCTGAGGTGAGATGCACAGAGGTTTGGTTCACCTTGTGAAACACCGTGCCTATTCTCAGCTTCTAAGTAAAACATTTGAGCCAAAAAACTCTTTCCCTAATTTTACCAGGATGGGGGGATTATTAAAAATGCTTAAATTAAAAAACTTCATCGCTTACTACAGCGGTGTGCACAGTAACTGAGTTGTTGGACCCAGGATAAATCCTACTGCCAAGAACTGAGAATCAAATCCTTGCCCTCTGCTCTTGGCTGTCAGTGGCCTCTGCTCGTCCCTGCTGAGACATCTACCTGGGAAAAACTCTTTTAAAAGTGCCACCAGCACAATGCTCCACTTCCCAAACACTTTGCTGTGCTCACTGGAGTCTCAGTAAAGAGACTGTCCTTGGAGGCAGCTCAGTTCCCTCGCAAATATCTGTTCTAAGCAGCACTATGGAGATCTTGGGAGTGTTCAAACGTCTGGAAGGGAAGAAAAAGCAGATATCGTGGAGGTAACCCAAACAGAAATATATCTTTTGGCTGCCACTGAGTTTCATTTACCCCAGAGCACTGCTCCATCACCTCTCTGCCTGCACATAAGGTCTCTGGCCTTAGATTCCCCCTGCCAGCTTCCTGGAGGAGAGATTCTCTTTTTAATATCGGGTACTTCCCAACCAGGCAGCAGCACAGGAAACTCCTCCATGCTCCGAGCAAAAATGACAATTTGCAAAGCAGCAACAGGTCCAAGGGGAACTTGAAGAGACAAAACAGCTCCTGTTCAACACTGGTTGCCGAGGGAAGAGGTGGGAGCCGTGCCAAAGCCAGGCTTTGCTCCCTGTGAGCCCTCTGGTTTGCTCTCATGCTGTGAAGCTGCTGGGGTGTGCTGCTGCCAGCACACAGCGTGCTCCAGCTCACCCTTTACACTGCTAACATGGAACAGCAGGGATAATTAATTTATGTTAAAAATACCAGGGCTGAATTGGCACATTCAGTCTTTTCCCTAGGAAGAGGAGGGAAGGAGTAGCTGCTTGACAGATGTTGGTCATATGCTTAAATGCCCTTCTGGAAGGCGCTGGGATATACGTGTTGAGTGGAGACAGAGCGGAGTGAGAACCTGGAGGAAATTCTCTCTAGTTAGACCTACACAAAACTCTCAGATGTCCTTGCAATAAAATGCTAGTAAGGAGAAGTTCATGCAAATATTCCTATGAGTATTCACATAATAAGAACACACAATCCTTGGAGAGTTAGGAACACAAGGGAAAACCTGTATTTCCAAACATGTTGGCACAGGGAGCTTATATTGCTGCTGGATGCTTTCCTTCCATTTGTGTTTAAACGGACTCATCAGAAAGCAACAAGTACATGATGAGGGCTAAAAATTACCCTCGGTGGAAGGCTTTGTATTTCCTTAGGAAAGGGTGCAGAAGAGACCTGACAACAGCCTTTAATTATATATAAAAGCTGCAGCAGGGAAGAAAATAAACTGTTTCCATATCTCCTCTGGAGAGCAGGGCCTGTAAGGCAAAAAGCAACAGAATTAAATGGAAGGAAGGGACACACAGGCTGGACAGCATGAGAAGTATCTGAGAAGAAGCAGGGGGAAACAGCTTGGGGAGGGAGGCTGGGAATATCCACCGTGGGAGATTTGAAAGAGCAGATTTTTGCCAGGTTGTTCAACTTGGGAAAAAAAAGAATGCTTTTTGCTGTGTGGGCCCTGAAATGGACCATTAGAGGCACCCTTGCAAACTTAAGTTTGGAGTCAGGTATGTTCCAAACCTTCCAAACACTCAATTTCACAACAAATTTCTCCCTTTTCTGCTCTTGGTGATCATCAGTATTGGTCAGCATCAGATCACCACAAAAGCTCTGATGCCAAACAAACTCCTCTTTCTCACACCCCTTTGAGGTAGGGAGGTATCATTCACCCCGTTTTAGCGGTGGGGAACATAGGCACAGGCAGGATAAAGCCAAAGTGATCCCGTCTCCATTATCAGGAGGCCCAGCCTGAGACACTGACAGCTTTTCCAGAGTCCTCGCAATTATTCCAGCACTTCACTGGTTCAAAGCACAGCTTTCAACAGCTGTTAACACCAAGCGGGGCTCAGGAAAACAAAGGCAATACAAGTGGTGATCATCTGCAGAGTCTTGTTAGAAACGACACAACCCTTTTGCAAAGACAGGCACACAGAAATTGCTTCTTGAAAGCTGCTTTCTTTCCCTCTGATCCCCTCCAGCCTTCACCAACACCTTTCCTTTGCAATGGAAAAGAGCAGCTGCCCCATC
Organism: Pseudopipra pipra; assembly: GCF_036250125.1. NCBI lineage: Eukaryota > Metazoa > Chordata > Aves > Passeriformes > Pipridae > Pseudopipra > Pseudopipra pipra. The sequence continues at coordinate 2,160,434 of NC_087552.1, forward strand.
GATAACACAACACTCCATCACTCAGCCGGCTCCCGGAGCAAGGCTCCAGTGAAAAGCACACAAGAGCTTCCATAAATTGGGATGGCACGAGCAAACCTGAGAGGTCACCAACACTTGTGTGCTCCCCTGAGCCTCCGCAGGTATTCTTGGGCAAGCCTCCCAGTTCGGTAAGAGCCAAGCCACTCGAGTCTTAAAAAGCAAGTTGGAAAAGCAGACATTCCACCCATCGGACACACTTAGCCCCGATGGGTTTGTTGGCAAGATTAGACACTTGCAGAGCATGTTACTGTTCCCAAAGAGGAAGGAGAACCAGCCCAAGAGAACCACCCTGGTCCCCGAGTGGAGCATCCAGGCTCTCTGCCTCCTTCCCCAGCTCCACGGAACTCCAGCGCTGACGGTGCCGCCTGTTCCTCCTACTACAGATAAAACTCGTCATGCTCTGTGATTCCCTGGAGCACGGATCTTGTCCTCGCTTCCTTCCACCCCCTCCTGCCTTTTCATTCCTCTGCCTCGGTGGGAAGCTCTTACTCCCCCTCTCCCTCAGCATTGTGCCAACAACATGTGCTCCGAACAAGGACCAGATGGGAATACTTGTAAGAGCCTGGGGTTAACCCGTGTCTTTTATCCCACATACTCTCTGCTGTTTTGAAATGCAGACTCTATTGCACACGATTTGCAGTGTAAAGATTTAAGGGTAGTAGTAGAGCATGCTGCTATTGCTTGGGAAATCCACCTCCCTGCTCCTATTGCACGTTGAACATCCCCGACAGATAACATTTTAACGCCTCAAAGGGAAGAACCCACCGGAAACAGGGGAAACACAACTATGCATACACATGTAGATAATATTCCTAATATTCCTCTCTCCCTTGCCTCCACGTTAATTTGTGCCCACACGTGAACTCAGAGGTGTCCTGTCAGTGCAGTGCTGAGTGGGGCCGGGCACAGAGCCTCCCGGCTTCAGCCGGCTGCCAGCACCCAGCACCGAGGGTGATCTTTGCCTCCAATTAATCTCCGCGCGGCAAACGATCGGCGACGAAGGAACAGACGCAGACTTCTGCCTTCGGGATGGATTTCCCCCACTGTGCCTCAGAAATCCATCTGACTGCCTGCACGGCCGAGGCAGGAGCCATTATCTCACCCTGTTGAACACTGGTATGTAGGATGGGTCTGGAACACCTAAAAGATGGAATATGTCTGTTCTAATTTACGGTGGCTACTCTGTACAGAGTTAGCAATTTTCCATGTGCCACTCCAAGCGTTTTGAGGTAGCCTAGCAATTAAAAAGATGAATTAGCGAGTCGTTAATGACGGTTTTATTGGGGTGGCAGCCAGGCCCCTCGAGGCTAGGCCAGTGTGAGCACGACCACACTCAGCACGAGAACACCAGCAGGTACCTACACCTTTCTAGAAGATCATGTACGTGAGAGAGCCCTGGGGCTGCAGGTTCAGGTTCCGCGTGATGCCTCCCTCGGCATGTGGAAGGAACGATCTAATTACATCCATCACAGAAATGCCAAAACGACATCCGGCTTATAAAACCTCAATTTATGCCCTGACATTTCAGGAAAACCAATTTTCAATCCATGTCATCTATCAGGAGCTCTTGGTATTTTATTTCACCTCGATGCTTTTAGAACACCGTTGCCTTTATGGAGGTGCAGGTGGGGAACTGAACACGGGCGGACAAAATATCAGGAAGAAAAAATGGAGTCAGCCCATCTGCAGATTTGGGAGAAACAGAACAGCAGGAGATCTGGCTTCAGCTTTTTCCAAATCACCCGAGTCCAGAAGCACCTTGTCCCCTAGCTGGGGCTTTTTTCCTGTGGTCAAGACAGAATTCAGCCATTTTTAGGCCAGATTGGATCACCCCAAACCAACACATTTTGGCAAAGGCTCTGAGGTGACAGCCTCCATATAGCTTATGGTGTAGCCTTTAATTCCACTCTCACTTGAATAAACTCTTCATTTCGAACACAACCTTTATTTGAAAGGAATGGCGGGGTAGGAGGGGAAAGGTGAATTTTAAACAGCACAACACATTAAGTAACTGAAAATAAAGGGCAATTTAATTTTGGAGGAAGCAGCATAGAAAATTAAACAGAAGGTCTAATTCTCTTTAGGAACTCTTTCATAAACTGTATATATCTACTGTATGTACAGCAAAAGAGGGAATGCCATGGAATTGAAATCACTTATTAAGTAATTTTTGACCTGGTGCAAAATCTGCCCAATAAAAACACACAACAATAAACCTTTTTCTGCTATAAAAATTACTAGGATTGGATAACAGGACTGCAAGTCACGCAAGCACTAGGCTTCCTAACCACCACCAACTCCCTTCCCTGGGAGTTTAGGGCACTGCAATAGGCCATAGGGGAAAAAAAAATGATGCAATTACCAGACTATGACATCTGTAGCTGAAAAAACAAATGTGCTGACATTGATTTTGGTAATTGCTTGCGGGGTTTTTTTGTATAAAGGATGGGATTTTAATACTTCTGCTTGGGATTTTATGAACATGGTAGTACAGATCTGCAGAGCCAGGGCTTGTAAAATGGCATGGAAACACAACGTGGCCAGGAGTACCTGCAGCTGCCTCTTCCGCACAGCTCTCACCTCGCCTCAGCGACGCCTCCAAGGAAGAGTTTTGCCTCCTTTAGACTACGTTTTCCCTTTCAGCCTTGCTGAAAACCTAAGGGATGCTCACGAGGGCCGTGACCAAGAGCTCCCAGCCAGCTCTGGGCGAACCAACACGTTTCTCCAGACCAGTGGCAGGAGCAGACGCCCCCTCCTCAAGACTGCGCACTTCAGATAAATAAGATTATTTCGCTACGAGCTACTACAGGCTACAATATAGTCACATAAATATAGTAATGCCTATATGTGAATATGGATTGGTATATATCGGATACAGATAAGAAACACTTAACGACGACGAGTAGATACCAATAACCGCTGCAGCTTCTCGCTGGGTAAAGTCCATCGTCCAGGCTCCGCGCCAGGAGCCCCCGAGGGCGGGGTCTGCCATCCCCTCGGAGCGCCCGGCGGGCCGCCCTCACCACACCAGTGCAAAACGCTTCCCAACCCTTCCATAGCTCTGTACTTTCCCAAGGAAGCTGGCTCGAGGGGCCGGACTCAACACAACATCCCCCCCCACCAGCTGAAAGGCAAGGGAAAGTCCCCGCGGCCCTTTCCACCCGGGATAAGCTTTTTAGGGACCGCCCCACCTTCTGCGCCAGCAGCGGGGAAAGCCAAGAACGAGGGAGATGCTGGACTTGGTTTTGTCAAGACTAGACGTGAAAAGCCCAGTTTTAAGCCTCGACAGCAACACAGGGGGCCCGATCTGCAGAAGGGGCGAGGAGCCACCACGACGGGCAGAGCTGAGGACGCTCAGCAGCTCTGCACATTTGCAACTTAAAAAACCAAATCATCCCACCCGGGGTGGCTTGAGAGGATCCTCAATACAGCGCCTGTCCTCCTCTAACATACGAGCGGAGCTGGACCGAGCAGGTGCAACAGGTCTCTTAACAGACACATGCATGCAGGAGACAGCTTCTCTCAGCATTAGACTACGTTATCAAAGCATCCCCTTACCAGAGCGGGAGCAGAAATGTGCTCCTAATATTATTTACACAATATAAAGTGCATTAGGATTTAATCATTCAACTGACAGACTTTCTGCCGGGACCATACAATTTTGAAACAGAGGTGAGGGCTTGAGTAGGAAATTCTCTCATGAGAAAAAGAGGTTCAGACCGGTGCTCTTCACCCTGTCCTCCTAAGGATTGTTTTTGGCCGTTCTTTCTAGTGCAAATAAGCTTGTGTTTTCTCAAGTTTAAGGGACATGGCAGTTTCGGGGGGCTGGGAATGAACATTTAAAACGCATCAGGGATCTGGTGCTCCCGAGCACCTCGCTGGGCCCTCCTGCACACCAGCAGCCCACACTGCCACCGCGCTCGGAAGCCGGAGACGCGCTGCCAAAAACACAAAGGAACCCGTTTCCGAATCTCACCGTTCAAGACTCGCATCGCTGCACTTGCAGCACAACCATATTTCCCTCCGCCCAACATTTGCAAACACCGGTGCTTCCCATCACGTGGAAACCCGTTACTCTCCAACCCAACATCTGCAAACACCAGTTCCTTCCATCGCGGTGGAAACCCATAGCCACTGGTCTGCCCAGGGGTGATCGGCAGTGAACGTGAAGATCCCGATCCAGGTTTGGATACTAAGGTGCACCCCATGCCAGGGGAGTAAATGCATTAGCGGATCCTACGGGATACCTGCGTGCCAGAACCGAGCCCAGCCCGGCAGCCAGCAGACGCTGGATTCCTGGGCGATATTTATAACAATCTAATGACATCGGAAGGCCAATTAATCAACAAAAGATAAAGGGTTTTTTTTTTAAAAAATGGGCAGCTATAAGGAAAGCCATTTTGCATCCTTTTTTCCTTTTAAAACGGTGAAGAAAACATCCCTTTCCAATGACGAGTAATTTCCTCACCAACACTACAGGAACACAGGGAAGGCATGATCACTTACAACACACGTGGTCACTCGGGCTAATTCCAACGCAGGAGCTTTTACGATCCCTTGAGGAGAAGGTAGGCAGGGATGGGGAGATGTCGAGCCACGTAGAAACGGGAAGGAGAGCGTAAAAAGTTTGTACATTCATAGCTCCGGCTTGTTGGACTAGAAGGGAATTTTTTACCTCAGGCACTGTGACGGGCAGCAGCAGTCAGCGATACGCTAACAACTCATTCACTAAATTCTGGTTTCACACCAATGACAGGATGTAGAGTTATTTTAATGTTGGGGTTTGTGTTTTTTGTTTTGTTTGGTTTTTTTTAATTGACCTGTTAAAACCATTAGGACCAAAGCCATGGGAGCGATGATGAACCTGCTGATTCATCACGGTCCGCGGGCGATTCAAGTGATGGAGCAAAAACACGTCCTCCAGGTTTGAAAAAGGACCTGAAAGAGCAATCTGTGGAGAAAGGGATGGGAGTTTTTGACACTAAGCCAAAGGCTCGGTTGCTGTAACTGCTATATGTGGTTTTAAAGGGGGAATCACCTAAAACAGTGAAATTAACTTTCTTACTTGTCACAACCGTAACATTTTCCTAAAGGTTCTTTGGTGACTTTGGTGCAAGCTTTTATTTTTTTTTTTATTTTTTTTTAAATTTTTTTTTTTCCTAAGTTAAAACAGATCAACCAGTTTTAGTACCCAAACCAAAGTCCAGATTATCCTCTTGGTTCCCAACCCTGCCTCCCCAACCTTTCTCATTATGACGTTAACAGGCAACAGCATTTGGATTGAGTGTGGTCATGCAGGTGGGTCCAGACTCGGAGCGGTGAATGGTCTGGTTGGAAACAAATATGTTTCTCAAAAGATTAAAAAATAAAACATGTAATGGCTGCATGGAAAAAATAGCTGGTCCCACGTGCACACTCGGCCACTCTGTAATTAAACGATCCGAATGATTACAAATTTCTCATTAGACATGGAAATGCCTATTTCAAACAAGCTTAAAGGTGAGCAGCACGCTACTGGAAGTACCTGGAGCTCAATCAAACTCCCACTGGTTCCAGGGGAAGGAGCTGGTCACCCAAACGGTGGACAAGCCCCTTACATTATAAATTATTCACGTTTTAAGAAACAACAAAATCTTTCATCAACCTCCCAGCCGGGTAATTGCACCCATTTTCCCTCCAGGCAGAGAGTTGATATCGCGAGATGCAAAACTTGACGTCACAAAGGCTCCAGCGGGGCGACACCCACACTGGACTGGAACTGCTCAATGGCAGCTCCAGCTCCGAGCGAGTGGGAAAGGGGGGTGATGGCAGGGCATGGATACCACCTCCTAACGACAACACCTGGAAAATCAACAGGACAGAAAACCCGACATGGTGCCCACCACGGCTTCCGAAACGCGCCGCGGGCGAGCATTGACAGAGATGCCTTTGCCTATGAATGCAACGGTGCACCAAACCCCCCAGAGGTCTTTCTCACGCCCAGGGTGTTTTCCTGGCACAGGTAACATCGTGACCGCACTAATCTCACGCTTGGGAGAGAAGCGTTCCATCCACCTCCCCACGCCCGCTTCACAGCCGCCTGCTGGAACCCGTAACACACCTCGTACAAAAATACCTTCTGAAATTTTGGGCAAAATGCATTAAAAATAATAATAATAATAATAATAAAAACAAATCGCCGGCCTCACACGGGCGGAACACGGAGATGAGGAGTGGGTTATTATTCATTGCCACTAATTCAGAAGGCTTAGCGCTCGAGCAGAGCTCTGCTATCCCGGGAGACTCAGGTTATCCAGTCAGCACAAAACTACGGAATGAGTAACAAATCTTCTGCCCTTCACCAGCACGTGACCAAGGTCTGACTGGTTATCGAGGTTTTACCCACACAGACTGTTGTTTCCCACCCAATAACCAGCAGATGCCAATTTTAAAACCTCTCTCCCTCCTCACACAGACCAGCAATTCATGTGGATTTGATTTTGGCCGTGAATGCCCTACAGTGGCACTGCTCAGCCTTTGGACCGAGTACGGGCAGAAGCCAGTCCAGGAAAACCCGTGATAAGCAGAAAGTGATACGTTTCATCTTAAGGTTTGGGGTGGGGGTACTTTTGTATCATGTTTAAGTGCAACACAAGCCTTATCTAGACTATTTAAAGGTCAGAGTGCCGGATTTTGTTTGTGCTGATACGCGAACTTCCATAGTCTTCAACACTCGAAGCAGCTGACTCATACGGACTCGGGAGGTTGGTCCTTTCCTAAGACATACGGAGATGTTTTGGGTGTAATTTAACGTGATAACCAGACTCCTATAACATTACGTACCGGAGTTAGCAAGAACTCCCAGAAAAGGACTTTACAAAAAACTTGGGGCAACTTGGAATTACTATAGGTCAGTCCCTCTCACCAATTTCTGCTTGTTTTGTTTCGTTATTTGTCCAATGCACTCTATTCCAGACCCTCTTGCTCTTCACCACTGTCCCCTCTGGCATCCATTCTTTTTTCTTTATGGCTGTTGTAAATTCTCCTCATCTCTTCTTCGTACTTGATAAAGTTTTCCCCGAACCGTGTCCACGCTTTGTAGGGGACTGTGATGGTGTTACGGTAGGGCGGCCTCACCTCACTTACCTTCAGGAAAATGCCGTACCTGTTGGATCCCACGTCGAAGTAGAAGCGCTTGTTGTCCACTCGGAAGGAGGTGCCCTCGGGGAGCTCCGGGGGCTCGTCGCCTCCCCCCCGCCGGTCCTCTATGTCCCCCTCGCCGTACTCTTCGATCAGCTGGACCAAAGCATCCCTGAACTCGATCATCCCCTGCGCAGGGAGGACGATCGTCTGCTCCTGTCCCAAGCTGTGGCCAAAGTAGCCCATCATGCCGGGTCCCCTGCTCATGGTTTGCCTAATCCGCAAGAAGCGCCCGCGCTGGTTCTCCTTCAGGTCCAGGTAGTACTTCCTGTTGTCCCTCTCGATGTACTCCGTTTTGAGGACGCTGTGAGGGGGCTCTTCGGAGCCCACGGACACCGGGGGCGAGGGCGGCGGGTGCTGCTGCCGCCTCCGGGGATGCTGCTCCTTGTCATTGCTGTGCTCGTGCACCCGGTGGCCGCCCTTCAGGCCCAGGTGGGCGTAGTGCTCGATGAAGTCCCCCAGGCAGTCCTTCAGCTCGGCAGCCACGGACAGGGAGAGGGTCAGCTTGCTTTTCCTGATGTTGTCCTGCCGGCCTCTTCCTATCCAGACCTCGGCGATCTTCAGGAAGCGGCCGCGGGAGCTCTGTTTCACATCCAGGTAAAACCGCTTCTTCTGGATGTCCACCCTCTTGGAGGCCAGCTCCTGGATCTCCATGCAGCTCCCCTGGGAGGAGGCAGGGTAGTGGTACTGCTGTTGGGACTGGGAATAAACGCTCCTGTGCAGGCCAGAGCCTCCCAGGTTCCTTCCTCCTCCTCCTCCTCTCCCTCTTTCCATCTTTACCAATCAGCTGGAAATAATACACAACAGAGACACAAACGACAACATCAGCACCAGGGGCCTGCTTGGCTCCTCGGCAGCAGCTCCGTTCAGCGCCGCTCTCCCTACAAAGGCTCCTGCATCCCTCTCGGCTGCCACAGCACGCAGCATCGCAGCCAAACGATCCCACAGCACGCAGCATCGCAGCCAAACGATCCCAGACACTCTTCCCCTCCTGTGCTCCGGCTCCAACATCCTCCCCCGGAGCAGGAAGCCCTAATTCCAGTGGCACTCCGGCCCCTGGCAGCCCTCCCTGCCCTGCAGCCCCCCCGGCTCCCCTGTCCTGCCCCTGTGGCACTAGAGACCCTCCAGCTACCCCACGGGGGTGGGTTATGGTGCTCCTGTTTTGGGGGGCACTCACCCCCCTCTGCCTCCTGCTCCCCACTGCAGGATCCATCCCCACGTCTCTGCGTTTCCCCTCCATCGCCCCCCTCTACTTTTCCTCCCCAGGGCACTGGGATCCCCCCCCCAGCACTGCCCTCCTGCCCCCCCCGGTACCCCAGAGCCCTCCCGGTGCCCCCCAGTGCTGCATCTCCTGCCCCACTGCCCCAAAGGCTTCACCTCCGTCTCCCCCAGTACTGTCCCACTGCCTCCCTGGACCCCCAGGACTGCCCTCCTGTCCCCCAGTGCTCCCAGCACTGCACCCCAGTGCTCCCAGTACTGCCCCCTGGCCCCCTCACGGCCCCCCAGCGCCCCCAGTATTGCTCCCCCGGTGCACCCCATCACTACACCTCCTGCCCCAGAGCTTCAACTCTTGCCCCCCACTGCCCAAAAACTGCCCCGAAGAGCTCCCAGTACTGCCCCCAGTGCCCCAGTATCGCCCCCCAGTGCTCCCGGTACTGACTCCCTGTGCTCCCGGTACTGCCCCCAGTGCCCCAGTACTGCCCCCAGTGGCCCAGTATCGCCCCCCAGTGCCCCAGTACTGCCCCCAGTGCCCCAGTATCGCCTCCCAGTGCTCCCAGTACTGCCCCCAGTGCCCCAGTATCGCCTCCCAGTGCTCCCGGTACTGCCCCCAGTGCCCCAGTATCGCCTCCCAGTGCTCCCGGTACTGCCCCGAGTGCCCCAGTATCGCCCCCCAGTGCTCCCGGTACTGACTCCCTGTGCTCCCGGTACTGCCCCCAGTGCCCCAGTACTGCCCCCCAGTGCCCCAGTATCGCCCCCCCAGCGCCCCCCACCACAGCATCTCCCGCCCCATCGCCGCCCCCGCGGGCCGTCGGGCTCCCCCGATCCCCGCTCCCCCCGCCGCCCGGTCACTCACCCCGCAGCGCCCATCGCCGCCGCTGCCCTTCAGCCGCCGCCGCCGCCGCCACCGCCCGCAGCCGGCGGCCCCGCCGCCCCCCCCGCCGCGCAGAGCCACGGGTTGGCGCTCCCCCGCCGCCCGCTCCGCCCCGCCCCGGCCCTCCCCGGCCCGCCCCGGCCCCGCCCGGCCGAGAGCGGCGGCGGCGGCGGCAGCGCGGGGGGCGCCGGGGGGTGCGCGGGCCTCACGCCCGCGGGACTACAACACCCACAGTGCCCCGCGGCCGACGCCCCACGCGCGTGCGCGTCACCTCGGGTAACCCGAGTGGAGACGGAGGGGCGGGGGGCGCCTGTGACGTATTTAAAGCGCGACGCGGTGTGATGGTCAATGTGTGCGCGAAGTGCGATTACTGAGGGCTGCCGGGGACTCGCTGGGACCGGGCACCGAGAGGCCGCGGCGCCAAGACAGGCCCACTCGGAGCCCCTGGGCACCGCCCTCTGCCGACGCCGGCTGTACTGGGAGCACCGGGCCATAGAGGGTGAGGTTCTGGGGGCGCTGGTTCGGGAGGTGTAGGGAGGGGGGGCACTGGGAGGCGGTTTGGGGGCATTGGGGGACAACAGGTCAAGCTCTGAGGATGCTGGGGCAAGAGATGTAGTGAGGGAGTGCACTGGGGCGCAGTGCAGGGAGCTCTGGGGGATGGTTTTGAGGCATTAGGGAGAAGTGGGGGAAGCTCTGGGGGCGCTGGAGCAGGAGGTGTAGCCATGGGGGGTGCTGGGCTAAGCGCTACTGGGGCACTGGGAGACACTGCTGGGAGCACTGGGGGGCAATTTTGGGTCACTGGGAGGGACTAGGTGAAGCTCTGGGGGCGCTTGGGCAGGAGGTGGAGCCATGGGGCCACCGGAGGGCAAAGTACGGGGGCCCTGGAAGCACTGGGGGGGCAGTAGTGGGAGCACTGGGGAACAAGAGGTGAAGCTCTGGGGGGACTGGGGTCTGTAGGATATGTAGTCAGGGGGGGCTCTGGGGTGCAGTACTGGGAGCACTGGGGGGCAATTTTGAGGCACTGGGAGGCAATCGTGGAGCTTTAGGGGTGCTGGGGCACTGGGTGTGGTACTGGGAGCACTGGGGAGCAGGAGGTGAAGCTCTGGGGGCACTGGGGCAGGAGGTGTGGTGATGGGGGGGCTCTGGGAAGGAGTGGAGTAAATCACACCAGGAGCAGTCCAGGGGAAGGCTCCAATCCAGTCAAATCCTGCTCAGTTTCCCTGGGAGAAAACTCCAGCCATCAGAGCTGTTTGGGACAGTGTATCTTTACTTAAGTATCTTCTAACCTCTCTCTGGAGGAGTCACAGGACTATGCTGTCTGTGCTTGGTGAGCTGCTTCTGTTTAAATCCTAGACTGGCACATCCTTAATTAACATTTAAACTTAAGATTTTCTGTAACTTCAGGGCTTCTGAAGGTTTTCTGTAATTTCTGTAACTACAGTGGCATCTCATCTCTATACAAACTGACTTCTAATTTCTTGTTTTGCTGTTGGTGTTTTTTTTTTTTAATGCAGAAGGAACAGAAATGTGGGAAATATGAATGTGGTAACTGCTGCTCTGCAGGATAAATATCCTGAGTGGATGCTTACACAGAGCCAGGAGGAAGCTTTGTGGGATAAAAAGGTAGGTCATGGCTTGGGGAAACTTTGCAGACTGCATGATAAACCAACTTTGGAGCATGTGCTTTTAGTTAGATCTGTTCCTCTGGTTTTCATTGATGTATTCAGCTGTAATTTGTAGTTAAATTTAGGTTCTCTTGTGTTATTTCTAGTTAAATCAGCTCGTTAATCTCTTTTTTTCCCCGATTAAAATAGCGTGTGTTGCTAGAACATCACCTGTAGAAATTGCTTCCTGTCAGTCCCCAAAAATAAGGGAGTTTGGATGCCTTGCTCACTCAGGAACGTGGGCTGCACATCAGCAAGGACTGGGGGTTTCTCATTCCAAAGGGAATGACCTCGAGTTGTAGCTTGGCAGTGGAGTTGGTTCTGGGAAGGCCTTTTGTGCATTGGACATGTTCAATATTCCAGCAGGTTTTGCAGGATGTGTCAGAAAAAATAACTGTTCACCAATTTGTTAATGTGTCCTTGGATTCTTTTCTGCAGATGGGAGCAGTTCAACAGAAGGGACCCTCCCTGTAACACCTGAAGCAGCTTTAGAATTAGAAAATTAATTAATGACAGAAATAGCCAAGGACTCAGTTCAGTAGTTCTTTTTCTATGAAGTGGGAGTAACTAATTAGTAGCTTAGATATTAAAATGTATCGGGTGAAACCACCGTGACTTTCACTTGTTATCTGAGTGCTCCAAGTTCAGCGGAGAAACTGGGGCAGGAACCCAAATGTTTTGGTAAATGGGGTGGGAGGGATGCCCCTGGGGGGGGACAGGTGTGGCCTGTAATTCCCTAATCTTGTTTGACAGAAGCCTGGTGTGCAGAGGAGTGTTTTGGAGGATGGGCTGCCATTCCTGGAGTTCTGTGGCTCTGTTGTTTACAGCTACGAAGCCAGTGACTGTTCCCTTCTCTCAGAAGATATCAGGTAACAGCTCTTACTCAGTTTTTGTTTGTTTTTTTTTTGTTGTTTTTTTTTTTTTTTAAGTCGTATTTTTGTTTCCTTTTTGGTTTTGGCTCTTGGGAATAGGTTCCCATTTGGTTTATTTTTTTATGGGAGATGCCATGACTTAACCTTCCAGTCCCTCTAAAGCAGAAGCAGTGAAGGCTCTAATGCAGGTCCTTTGCCTTCCACAGTGTGGATAATTCCATGAGCTTCAGTGACTTCATGGAGAAGCATGAGCTGTGAGAAATCAAGCACGTGTTAATTCCTAACTGGAGACTTTGTTTGAAGAAAAGATGGTGAATTTGTGATGCAAATACATTGTTTTCCCCCTTCTAGTGTAGCACAGCTCATATTGCTGGGGAAAAACTTCTGTACAGAACTTCCAGTCCTGTGAGATGAGTGAAGAACAGGCTTTCAAGTGAACATGAGATAAATAAAGAACAGTATACAGTATTTCAAGGGAATATAAACTATTCCATCATCTCTTGCATCTGGCTGTCCTTGAGGCTTGTGTGGCAAGGTTTTGGCAGTGGGGGGGCTAAAGGCCCTGTGCTGCTGAAAGGGAAGAGGTAGAGAACTTGGGAGTTGAGCCAGGGAAGGAGGGAGGGGTGGAGGGAAGGTGTTTTTAAGGTTGAGTTTTATTTCTCATTATCCACCTCTTATTTGATTGATAATAAATTGGTTAATTTTGATGTGTCTGGTTTGCCTGTGATGGTAATTGGGCTCTCCCTGTCCTTCTGTCAACCCACAACCTTAAGTTATTTATAAATAATACACTATTTACCATCAGATAAGTTCAGTTCTGAAGTATTTCTTGTAACCTTGTGGACCAGCAGGAATTTCTCCTCCTTATGGTCTTGGTTTTAAATTGGTTTGTGTCCTGCTGGTGTGAAATGAATGGGCTGTGATTCTCTTCATCTTTATAGGTGACTTAAGGTTGGTATTTTAAATCCTGGCAGAAGAACTCATAAATGGGAGGGATCTCTGTTTTTTTTTCTAGGCAGAGTTTATCAGATGGGGCTGCTGTTGGATTTGATATTGAATGGCCACCATCCTACACGAAAGGGAAAATGGCCAAAATCGCTGTAATCCAGATCTGTGTCGCTGAGGACAAGTGTTACTTGTTTCACATCTCTTCCATGGCAGGTACTGTACTTCCTCTCTTACCTAGGACATGAACTGCCCCTTGTTTCGTGTGATTAAGTTTAAACTTAGGCTTGAGCAATGGCTGATAAATCCCACCACACTGGATAGCAAATATCTGTTGTTTTTCTCCCTTTTCCCACTTAGAATAAAAGGATTTATTCTAAGAGTGATGCTTACATATCAAGGCAATCTTAGCCCCCCTCTGTGCTTGAGAACAGTGTGTTTGGTTCTGAACAGGGCAGGAGAGTCTTACTTGAGGCTTATTTTTCTGCCTGGGTGAGAATATTTTATTCTGGTTTTAAAATTTAACTCCCTGCTCCTATAATGAGCTTTCTGTTTAGTGCCAAGACAAACAACGAACCTAAGTAGAGCAGGCTGTGGTTTTGGTTTTTACTTTTTTTTTTTAATTTGGCTTCAACAAAAACCCTCAAAAATGATGGCTCTTGTGCTGTTTGTTCCCAATACCTGCGTTTTATGACATCAGTTTTGGGAAAGAACGCTGGCTACCTGGTGTGATGCAGCTGTGAGGAGAGAAGGGGGGTGTGCTCAGCAGAGTCTGAATTCATTATGGATGTGAATAAAAGCTTCCAAATAGGGAAAATGGCAATGAGGGAAGGAGACTGCAATTTTATAACCTTTGGTTTAAAATGTTAGATTGAAACTATGCCTGTGAGAGGTTTCTGATTTCCCTGGGGGACTCACGCTGAGGTATAATAGCGGTAATTTTAATGTTGGTGTTCAATCCTTTGTCATTTGGAGCAAATGGGGTGGAAAATTTAATTGCTGGAGGCTATTCCATCAGGAGCACAGGGGAAGAAAAAAAAAAGGATGTGAGGAGAGGAAGCAGAGGGAAGAAGAGTCATAAAGAGATGAAATGGTTTTGATTCCGGAAGGGGAGATGTTTGTGTGTCGATGCTGTTACAGCAGAGGATGGATGGTGTTTCCTCCTGCATGGTTTACCAAAAATTCCTCTCCTTGCCAGTGGGAGATGCTCTTTGAACTGATTGAGGTGTCAGCCATTTTGCAGGAACCACAGCCAATTTAAGCTCGTGACGCCAATACATTTGATCTGCAGAAATGTAGATATTGGCCAAATTAGCCACTGACAACAGAAAGCAGTAAGTCTGAGCCAAAAGAATAATACTTACTTCTTCAGGAGCAATAGGAGTTCTTGGACTGTGTAGAAAGGACAAAACCACATTTACTTATTGGGAAGATTGTTCATAATTTTCCCTTCTTTAGTCTTTTTTTTTATTATTATTATTTCCTTACAGACTTGTCAAAATGTGATTGTACCCTCTGCTTAGTCTTGAACTTAGACTTTTGTTTGTTTGTTTGTTAGTCACTTTTCTAGGAATGAGGTGGTCAAAATGGGGCACAAGTCCTCCACTGGGAAGTGCCCACCCTTGAAGGTTTTAATGATGATTTTCTCAGGTGAAAATCCCTTGTACAGTAAGTCAGCTGCATATTGCAGGCTTTTATTTGGCTGGGTTTTATCTCCTCTGTGGAGGACTTGCCACATTTTTTTTTTTTTTAATGGCTGAGGTGCTTTGGAGATGTATTCTGTCTGCATCTTACAGCACCAGGCTACAATGGTTTTGTGGGGTTTTTTTGACTGTTATTTCCTAATTCTTTGGATTGCACCTGCAATTTCCCAGTCCACAGCACAACTGACTGTGGCTGTAGCTGCAAAAGTGCCTCTACAGTGTCAGTGGCAGCCATGAGAGGGCAGAGAGAGCTGTGAAAAATAATGCAAAAATAAAAGCAGCCAGGCCAAGTGTTTGTTGAAGTACATAAACACATATTGCAGGGCTGAAAAAGGTGAAATTTGAAATCAGAACCAAGGTAGGTGCTAAGTACTATGTTTGTGCAATAGTGTGTTTGTAGGTACTAGAATTCCACTTGAGACTAACTCTGAGTATCCAGCTGTGGGGTCCTTAAAGTATGGATTTAAATAAGATGCTCTGAATTTTAAATGGGGAATAAACACAGAGGAGAGTAAAAGGCTGTTATTGTTCAGGGATGAAGTGCCTGTGGCTGTTCCCTCCTGTAAGAAAATGAGATGAGAAAATAGCCTGCTTTAATTCAGTCCTGCAAGCTTGAAAATACCCTTTGATCCAGGATTTCTGTGCCATCAGTTCGGGATAAATCAAAATACAATACTTAACATCTGAGTACATGCTTGAATATTGTGGGGTTTTTTTCCTTGCTGACAAGACTGACTTCTTTGGGCTTGGTGGAGCATCTGGCTGGTGAATTCTGTTTTTTCCAGAATGTTGGAGCAGCGCAGCCTTAGCTCCGAATGTGTCCCCACAGAACCTGTGCCCCTGCTGATTTCCCATCCTTATGGCTTAAACTGTTGCCCAGAAATGGGAAATAGCCAAAATTGGGAAGGAGTGATGTGGGAAATAGTAAAATGATATTTCATTTGGTTTCATGAACATTTGGTTTTGAGAATTAAAATATCTTCCAGTTAGAGGTTGCCTTTTTAGTTATGTAATTTAACAATCAGAAAGACAGATTGAATAAGGTTGTTTAAGTGTTATTACTCGGTTTGTTTTCAGGTGCAGGATGAATTTGTGTATTTCAAATATTTCCTTGCTTGTGTCCAGATGATCCATCACAACCAGTTGACGTTTTTAGTCATTCCAGAGTTGAGTCACATAAACAGAGGAACTTTGGGGACTTTCCCTTTGAAAGCCCAGGGTTTTGCAGGTGGCCTTTGTGCTCAGATTTTGTCATTTCCATTAGACTCTCTGGCATCTTCCAGTATTTGGTTTCTCATGTTTGGGCTTAATCTATTTTAGGTTTTCCCAAGGGACTCAAAAGGCTGCTCGAAGATGAAACAATTAAAAAGGTTGGCGTAGGAATTGAGGGAGATCAATGGAAGCTGATGAGTGACTTTGAAATCAAACTGAAGAGCTTTGTGGAGCTGGCTGACGTTGCTAATGAGAAAGTAAAACTTAAAACCTTTTTGTTGTGGGAGGGAATCTTGTTATTGTGCTGTACAAAAGGAGGCTTGCTTGTCTCGATAGGAGTTCAATTCCCATAGCAAACGTGTTTGTTGGGATAAAGCAGAGATCTATTGTCACTTATTTAGAAACAGCTTAAAAACCCCTCTCACAGCCCACAGAACTGAGTACTGTCTGTCAGTGAGCCAGATTTTAAGCAACATTTGTCCCCTTTCAGGTCTGTTCACCTTTGGTATTTACAAGGTATGGCATTTAAATTCAGCTACAGCTGCTTTTCCTTTAATTCCTAATGATGGAAATTGCCAGGTTGTGTCCAGTCAGGGTTGTCCTGGCAGTGGTGTCATTGTCCCAGCAATGACTGGACCTTGTAAATAGGGCACAAGAAGGAAGCCTTCCTTGCCATGGCCTGCTGGGTGCTGGAGGGAAGCATCAAGGTCTTCTTCCTTGGAGTCCTCCACATAGGGGTGTTTGCCACACAATCTAGAGCTGTAGAAATATCTTGATTTCCATGATTCTGAAGTTGGTGTCACCTCTGCTCTCATGTGGGCGCAGTTTTTGAACACCTGATGACCTGTTGTTTACAGGTTGTGCTGCATTTGGCACACCCTGAATTTCAGTTCAGTTCCAGAGATCATTTAATGTAGGGAGACCTGTGCTTTCTTTTTAGGCAAGAAAGCAAAAGGTCCATTTCCTTCCAGATCATTCTGCCTTTCTTATTGCCTTTAAATAAATATAAATAAATTTAAATAAATATAAATTTAAAAAATTTCCTTTCCTTATGTCCCTTTGAAGCTCTTCTCTCTGTATGTGCAAGGCTTTTCCTGACCTGTGCTCTGTCTCTCCGTGCACTTCCCAGTTCTTTCTGTGATGTACCATCAGCATTTGGGGCAATGCTTTCCACATGAGCCACCTTAAAATTCCAGTTCCCAGTGGACTGGAAATTGTACAAATTCAACTGTTTTGCTCAAGCAATGAAAGGAGCTGCTACTTCTTAAATTTGGAGTTTCCTTGGTCACCCCTTTTTTTTTTTTTTATTTAATCCCCTCATTCGACTCAGGATAACTTGTTATAAAGATGAGCAATGTGATCTCAGCAGCTTAAAAGTCTTCTGCTAAAGAGAAAACAAACCAAAAATAAACTTGAAAGTGAAGCTTGAGAGAACAAAGAACGGGGTTATATATAATGGCACAATGCAAGGGGGAGGCTGGGGGAGCCTAAAAAGAACAGTTGGGAGGGTTGTTTTTTTTTTTTTATGCCAGATCTAAAAGGATGAGCTGATAATGCTGCACTGCTGCTGTAAGGCTCCATAGTTGTGCATGTTTTCCAAGTTGGAAAAACAGCAGGCTGTGCTCCTGAGGGCTGGCTTCTTGGGCTCTGAAGGAAAGCTTCCCAGACTGGCTATGAAGACAATAGTGTGTAGCAGCTCTGATTGACAAGTGATTGCAGGAGCAATTGGGAACAGCAGTGTGCTGGGGCGACTCCTGGAGACTTGGAATGAGCTGCTTCCCAGCACATGGAATAGTGGTTAGTGTGGGCTATAGCTGTGCTCTTCTGCTTTGTGCTCGATTTCAGACTTACAAAAGATGTCAGACTTGACTATTCTTGCATTTTTTTATTAAATAAATCCCTGGTGTTTGATATTGAGTTTTTCTAATTAGAAAGGCAAATAATAGAAAAGTCCTGGAGGAAAGAGGTGATGCTGTTTAAGTCCAGAGCTTTTATTTTATCAACCCAGAGACTGCTTTGTCTAGATTTTCCTGTTTCTGATAGTGTGACAGTACTGAGAATGGTTACTGCTTTGAAAAACTAACTGTGTTTTGACTAACCCAGAGCTCTTTGCTTCCAGTGAGGGAGTAAGTACAATTTGCTCTTTCTGGGGATACATTCTGCCAGGTCCAGTTGCTTTCCCTTTTAAACAAATCCTCTCTTTTTGGTTTTTGTTTCTTTTTTTTTTTTTTTTTTTTCCCCAGCTGAAGTGTAAGGAGACGTGGAGTCTGAATGGTTTGGTGAAACACCTTTTTGGGAAGCAGCTGTTGAAGGATAAGTCTGTCCGCTGTAGCAACTGGGAGAAGTTTCCACTCAGTGAGGAGCAGAAGCTGTATGCGGCCACAGATGCCTATGTAGGTACCACGTGGGATCACCATTCCACCTCTGGGAATGAATTCCTTCCCTAGTGTGCTCTTAGCTGCTGCTTTTACTGCCTTTCTGATAGCTGGGAATGCTCTGAGGTCCACTGTGCACGTGGGGGGCCTCAAGGTGGGGATGCCACCAACAGGGTTGCTGTCCCAACTCCTTGTCTGTCTGAAGTGTTTAAAGCTAAATGTTCTTCCAGAGCTTCATAGGATGTTCTTTGGGCTTGGAATGTGCCAGGTAGTGTGGGCACCAAGTGTGCCTGAGGAGTAGTCTGTCCATTTGGAATCATTTCAAGTTGTCACCTCAGGGAATTGAGTTTTCATGGAGCCATCAGGGGTGTTTTGTGTACGGAGGGAGACTAAATTCTTGCAGTGTGACTATCCCATGTAGATGTGGCTTGGCTGGGGTTTATTTAAGGGCAATAATTTTCATCTTTCTTAGCTGTTGGTGAACCAAAATCCTGCTGAATAGATAATGTGAGATGAAATTTGAAAGCTAAAGTTGGAAGAAACACAACCTTCTCCAGTGGGTAATGCAAGAGATCCACAGTATGGATTCTCAGGAAGAATTACCTAGTTGCATATGAGTTTTTATAACTCTGTAGAAATCCCTGGTTTTTCGTTGTTTGGAAGCAGTGTAGTTTTCCTGTAGTTCTGTGCAGGGTTTTTCCAACATGCTACTGGGTCCTGCCTGCTTCCTGGGAGAAAATCATTCCTTATGGCAGCAAAAAAAAAAATCCCCCAAAGCTTTTATTTCTAGGATTAGGTAGAGGGAGGGAATTTGGGTCAGTGGTCTCTTCTTTTCTGGCTCAGGGAAACATTGCATATTTTCTGGTGTAGCTAAATATTCAACCATGGGGGGTTTAGCACCTGTGAAGACTCAAACCAGTAAGGAAAAGAGCTTTTTTTTTCCTTTAGTGCCTGGTTCAGCTGTTGTAGCTTTTTCCAGGCAATGCATCTTTCCCACCATGCTCTGTTCACCTGCCCTGCCTTTTGGAGCCTCCCAGGATAACATGGGGGAGTAACTTGTTTCTTTTTCTTCTCTGAGATGCTTTGGTTAACATGTGTAGCCTAATTAGCACATTCCTGGCTTCAGGCTGTATTTCTCTGTTACAACTTATTATTCATATCAAGGGAAATATTAAACACACTGAATCCACCTTGGTAGGTTTGTAGCTCTTTCCTGGAGCACAGCATGAAATCTGAATGAGGTGAGCAGATGGTGGGGCTGGGAGCTTTGTGTGTGCAGCAGACTTGCCAAGATGCCCATTCTGGGATCTATGTAAGAGTATCCCGCTCCAAAGGGGATCCCAAGTCAGGATTTAGCCTTTTGTGCAGCCTTCTGTAACATGTGACCTGGTCCTGATGGATGATGGAGTTGGGGTGGGACAGTGGGCCAACAGTTTGGAATTTGCTGTTCACAATGTATTTGTGCCGTGGTTTGCCTGACTAATTCCCAGTTTTCTTAGTTTGGTCTCACAGATGCTGTTTCTCTGCTGAGAACTAATTATTTCCTTTCCCTTGTAGGCTGGCTACATAGTTCATGAAAAACTGAAAAATATGAATAACAGTGACCAAAAGCTATTTTGTGTAAGGACAGGTAAGTTATGCATTCAGGCATAAGGAATTTGTTCAATGTACAATTCCATATTCCATTTCCAAATGAGTTGTTGTGGTTTTTTTGTTTGGGTTTTATTTTTATAATATTGGGGTTGTTTAGCTTCTTGATGGTTGGAGATCACTTCCAGAGGGAGCAGACAGTAAAAACTCTTGTAAGCCCAGGGTTACTATACCCTGTGACTGTTTTCAAAATGTAGGATGTAGGGATGCAGTCTGAGGGTGCTGTTTGTTTGTGTTTGTCTCTGCTGTACACAGAGATGGGAAGAATTCCTGCTGTCATTCCAGTTTGTTTATGGAAACACTTCAGTGAGTTCATCTCAGTTCTGCTGATTCAGGGACAAGTACGTAATTTAAGAACAAATAAAGGCCACGAAACAAACCATGTTATGGAGTAATGCTTTTCTTGAGGCACATAAATAGGACCCAAATGTTTTAGAGCACCTTAGCATTATTTACTTCATTAGAGAAGTGATTTTAATGTCCTAGTTTTTGTTCAGTTATATCTTTCATAAAGGAAGTATGACAGGGAGCTTAGGGCTGAAAAGGGGGCTTTTTGTCTTCTGTCAAAGACAGAAGTGGCCTTACTATCCCCTTAATAGGAGCTGCATTTTGTTTGGCCTTGGTTTAAACAGCATATCTGTGTTAGCAGCTCTTTTCTGGAAGCTGGAGGGAAGCAGGGAAGGATCACTTTGTAGTGATCCTGTTGTGTATCTGTTTTCCCTGAACCTGTGTAATGGAAGAGATGCAGTGCAGAAGCACATGGGAGCTTGGCCTGATTCCCTGGGTACTCGACTTTTAAGCCCTGGAAAAAGCTGTTTTATCAGCTGTAGATGCTGTAGAAATGTAGTTACTGGAATGGGACTTAATTGCATATAGATGTTAGACCCCAATTATTGTGAAATAACTGATAACATTTCTTACAGATGCCATGTCTGAGGGTGTGAAGGAGCGCTTGACTTCACTGGCTTCAGAGATAACAGACCTGGCTTCCCACATCCCTGCCTCTTCTGGACAACTGGAAAACTTTCAGAGGTCAGTTTTTTGCCAACTTGTCTCTACTTTGCCTCTAAAATCAGGGTGTTCTCTTGATCTCTGAGGTCCCATGCAACAAAATACACGTGAGTGAACAACCAGCTGTTATCTGTGTGTCCTTTTCCAAGAAAACGTTGCCTTTGTATGTAGGAATTTCTGTTTGCACTGGTCTAATTGCAGTGGGTTTGACACTGAACTTGGCTGAGTTTTTCTTCTTGCTGAAATGCACAGCAGGACCTTTTTTCCTAACTACTCAGGGCTCTTGTGTGACTGCCCACTAGAAATCCAGAGAGTTTATCTAAGCAGGGGAGCCATATCACAGTGCTTTTGAAGGTCCTTTATAGGCTTTTTTCAGTGTGAAGAAATCTAATTTTCTTCTCACAGAAGTGGAATGTCAGTTCTATATTGAGTGAGTGTTTCTGTGTGAAGTTTTGGACAAATTCAGTCTGGAGAGATGGATGACTTCAGAATCCTCTGTTCTGCTTGTAGCTCAGATGAGTGTCAGTAACTGCTTTGCTTTACTTCCCAGGGCTGCAGAAATACTGGCTGAGATATCAGAGAACATAAATGCCTTAAGAAGCACATTGTTGGGTTCAGGTTCCCCTCCTGGACTGGAGAGGAGCTGTGGTGCTGCAACTCCAACAAATTTTGAAGCCAAGTCAGCAAATGTTGAAGCACAAAAAGCTGAGTGTGCTAAACAACTTGAAGGTGACTTTAACATCTGCTCTGATGCTACACTGGCTCTCCTCTGGGAGGGAGAAGGTAATGGAGAGGAAGCAGAGAGAGGTAACACTGTGGAAAATAGGGCTGCAGCAGCCAGATCTATGGACAAAGAGAGAGATGAATTCATATCACTGGACATTACTGAGCAAGAACTTCAGGTCTTGGAAGATCAGGCTGCAAAAGAGCTGGTCAAGGAAGCTGCACCTGAGGTAATTACTTCCCACAAGATTTAAAAAGTTTTTATCCCTGGAAGAATAGTCAAGTGTTTTGGAAGAAGGGCTCAGTCTGGGAAATACCTGTGAAGGTAGTCAAGCATAAAGCTGCTCTTCAGTCATGTGTTTGGAAGGAGTGGTACCAAATACAGGAGGTCTAGGTGGTCTCATTAGTTTTCCTCTTTCATTTCTTAGAATGTTACCAAAGAATTCCTTGCAGTATGGGGACAAATGCTGCACTAGAGCATCTTCAGCTTGGTCATGAGTAAAAAGCAGCTCTGTTTCTAAGGGACCTGTAAACTAATAGTCCTTCTAGTGACTGAGTGTGGATTGATACCTTCTCAATCATATTAATATTTTCTTATGTTCCAAGCGTGTCACACATGTGGTGGTATTTCTGGTTTTTTGTCTTACTACAAATACTTTGGTTTTAGTGGACAAGCTTCAGAGCTGAATGTTGAGCTTAACTGCTTCTGGTAAGAAGCAAAAGCATACAGAGAAGTGGTTTATAATAGGTACAGAAGTTCAGTAGCTTGTGGGTAAAACAGAAATAACTTTGGTACTAATAAGAAAATTGTGTGGGTTTTTATATTGTTTTGGTTGTTTTTTAGGAGGAATATTCCACAGATAATGAACAAAATGTTTCCTGTGTCATTGAAAGTGATGAAGAACTGGAAATGGAGATGTTAAAAGTGAGTGCCTCAGGGTTTATCTTTCAATTATTTTTTTTTTATAATGATGATGCTCTGGGATCACAGTGAACTGGAGCATAGTTGAGGGGGGGGAATATGAAGTAAAACAGTGTTGCTTACAGAAGGTGGATGAAAGACAAAGGTGTGATTACCTAAAGAATTCAGTTTTCTGGTGTTAGACTTCAATATCACTTGCATCCTGTTGCATCATTATTATGCCAGCTTGGACTGGATCCCCACACTAGATTTAAGTTATAACTAGTTTAGAAGTTAAATGTCCAAATATCATATTACCTCAGATACCTCATTTTACCTACCCATTCATGCTCCAAAATAACTTTTTTGTCCGAATTTCTCAGTCTTTAGATGATGTAGATGATTCTAAAGGAGTTGTACCTGAAAGAGGGTCCACTAAAGCCAGGAGAACTCCTGACACAGAAGTGAATGTAGCACCAGATGGTGATGAAGAGGAAGGCATTGAGGAAGAAGAGGAGGAATATTTTGGTAGTTCTTTTTTTAATTTCAATGCATGATTGAATAAACTGACTGTCTATGGAAGCAGCTGTGGAAGCACAGCAACATTTGGTTTCTTAAAACAGAAAGAAAAAGCTCACCTGGAGTTCCAAGGGAGAACTTGGATTGTGTAAAGATAAAAACGTGAAGATGGCACCTCCGATATCTGCCTTTGTTTTGTTCTCCTGTTGCTGCTTCATGGCAGAATCCCTAGGAAATTCTGCCTTGGAGCGTGATCTGGAACTAATGCTCTGGGGCTATCCCTGTGGAGACAAATCTAATGGGGAAAAGAGGCTGAAATGTGAGGAGAAATACACCTCGATTTGTTTGGATTAACCTGTTCCAAATGAAGCAGTTATGCATTACAGTCCTATTGCTATATCTCATTAATCAAGCCATATGTTCTCCTCCTCATGTGGGGTCTCTGAGGAGCCTTCTTGCTTTTTTTAATCCTTCACTCTAGCTTGTAAATATCTTGAGTTTGTCTCTCTCTTCACTGGAATTGCCCAAATTCTAAGCCCTGGGCATCACTAACAGGCTGTTAATGACTGTTAACATCACAAGCAGACTGTTGTTTGTCAAGACAGTGCTGCATCTTTTTAAAATTTAATCCCAGATGAGTTGGTTTTTCTTCTCCCCACTAAAGATCCGCTGCTGCCAGAACCTGGTGAAAGCCACATCACGTGTCTGAAGACCTATTTTGGGCATTCTTCATTTAAACTGTGAGTGTGTTTTCTGTTAAAATGGACACTGATTTTTCCTTTCCCTTTTTTCAACCTGGATGTTGTTTTTATTAATCCTTAAACAAGCCCACTAACAAATCAAGGGTCCTGTTTACAATCTCCTTGTTGAAGGTAACTGATCCACAAACACTGTGGAAACTACAGTTATTATTTGTCATCTCCTCTGAATGTCTGCATCAAATGCTGTTTGCCTTAGTCCTGTTGGAGATCCCTTCTTTGACACTCCTGGGCCTACCTGCAGTAGTCTGAGTGGCTGCACTATGCAAAGACAACACTCTAAGGCAGCCTCAAGGGTTTCTATAACCTACAATTCAACAGAATATGCAGTTTCATACCATTCACTTGTTCTGTGTGGTGGCACAAATCCGAGTATTCCCCTTTTGTTTAATTTAAAGGGTCCAGTGGAAAGTCATCAATTCTCTTTTAGAAGACAGAAGAGATAATCTTGTTGTCATGGCAACTGGTAAGTTACCTTTACACCCTAAGAAACAGCAAAAAAAAAATTATTCCCTTTTTGGGGGGACTAGCAGAACAAACCATGCTTTCTAGGGCTCACCAAGGTTTTGGGATTGTCTGGTTTAGTGTGTAGGACACATGATGTCTCACTTCTGCCCCTTTTTCTTTCAGGCTATGGAAAAAGCTTGTGCTACCAGTTCCCTC
Source organism: Pseudopipra pipra (assembly GCF_036250125.1). NCBI lineage: Eukaryota > Metazoa > Chordata > Aves > Passeriformes > Pipridae > Pseudopipra > Pseudopipra pipra. The sequence continues at coordinate 2,184,740 of NC_087552.1, forward strand.
CTGTTTATACTGGACGTACAGGAGTTGTCATCTGTCCTCTCATCTCCCTGATGGAGGACCAGGTGCTGCAGTTGACGTAAGTAATGTGGTGGTAACAAGCTGCTGCTGCATTGCCTGTGGAAACACAGATCCTGCCTGTGGCATTTCTTGGGGCTTCAAGGGGAAGCTGTTTCTGTGTCAGCTGTAGAGCATATGTTTATCCAGGAACACACACTGGCTGTGTAGACAGTCTCAAATCCCTGGATTTGCCAGGTAGGTGAACCATAGGCTGAATTTGCAAAGGATTTTTGTGGGGTTTCTGAAGGAACACACAAAGTATTTCTGGGTTCACGGGCCTTTTTTTGCCCAGACTGAAGTGACAGAGGAGCTTCACGGGCTGTTTCAGCCTGTGGGAGTTCTATCAGAGTTGGGCAGGGCTTCCTTTGGGTCTGAGAAGTGACATCTGAGTAGCTGGAAGCTGCAGGCAATTCAGATCCAAGTTATAGCACAGGCTTTCAAGAGGGATAGTGCAGTAGGTCTCCTAAGAGTTGACCTTTTCACTTAAAAGATCTGAGGGGGGGAAACTTGTGGGTGACACCAAATTGCTTTCACATGAGCAGTCACAGGTGTTGTCAAGATAATTTTGTTTGATTTTTTTTTTAAATACCTGATAATGCTTTCTGCACACACACTTGCTTCCTATTGTAAGAGCTGTTCACTTCTGACACTTGTTCATTGAAGCTGTGGGAATCACGCTGAGTTATCTAGTTCATTCTTGCCTGGTCCAACTTGGGAAAAAGGGGGCTTTTGTGAAAGGGGGGATATGAAGATGTTTTGAAGTGAGAAACATCAATTATGTGTGGCATTTTCATGACTGTGTGCAGGTGAATGGCTGGACAGCCTCAGCTCCTTTACTGGGTATTACTCAGCAGGGTGTCTGTGTACTCAGCTGCTGCTTTGACTTTTCCACTGTTTTCCTCAGTGGAGAGGCTTTATTCACTACATTCCCAGTGGGTCATTCATTTTGAAGGCTCAGGAGACTGAATTTCTACAATCTGCTGCCACTCAGTAATTTGTCTGTCAGTCTGGCTGCTCAGCAGCTGTGAAGACCAAGAGATGTAGGAAAACTCAGTGATTTATTGCATTAAGAGCTAAAATACAAATTGGTTGAGCTGGTAATTATGGAGTTTGTCATTAAAAAGCAGCCACCTGATGGAAAATTAGCAGATACAGCATGAGTAGCTCACAAAAGATGGAATGTCAAGGCAAAAAAAATGGTGAGCTAAAATACTAACATCCAAGTATGATGGACTGCATAAGAGAATAGTTAAAGAAAATACATTTAGCAAATTATTTTAGATGTTTTATTAGTGAACTTGTCTCCTGTGCAAGGAAAATGGTCTTCCTTTCTCCAGTTCCTAATTGTACTCATCTGATGTGTCTCTTGTGGAGAGAGCTGGAGGGGAAGTGGAAGAGGATTTGGGTGGCAGGAGTAGCCATGGGCCACTCTTGCTTTTTTGAAAGGATTTTCCCCACAAAGATCCTTGAAGAAAATAGTCTCTGACCTCCCAGCTTGAACTTCCTTTAGAAATGCTGGCACTGGCTGGAAGCTAAAGCTTGGAGAGTAAATGTGTTCATGACTGTGCTTTTTTTATTTCTGCAGAATGTCAGGGATTCCAGCTTGTTTCCTTGGTTCAGCTCAGTCAAAACAGGTCAAGGAAGCCATCAGAGGGTGAGTCTTAGCCAAGCTTTCTGGGACTGTGGGTGTGACTTTTCTGGAATGCTTTCTATGGTCTTCACTGAGTTCCTCTTGTTCCCTATCAGAAATCTGGTCTTGTTCTCATTTCCCTTTTCAAGACAATCATGACTTGGTTGAATTTACTTGTCTGGGGTTTTCTCTCCTTTGACAGTGTATTTTTGGTCTTTCAGAGGTCAGTACAGTGTCATATACATGACTCCAGAGTTTTGTTCTGGGAACTTACAGTTACTTCAGGATCTTGACCAAACTGTTGGTAAGTTGAGGATAAGGCTGTGGGTGAGTTGCCAGGCTGATTAAATTAATAGTTCTGTTTAAAAATTTTGAATATCTGAAGATTTTTCACTAGTTCCTTGGTGAGGGTAGTGTAGTGACTGTAAATAAATGGTGTCATGAGATCCTGTCACTGATAAAAAAATGTGAGTAGTGTCTTGAGCATGATCTTGGCCTGGGAATGTTGGGCAATTATTTGGGAACAGAGGTGCTAAAGCACTGATTGTTGAATCACAGGAATTGAAATGCATAACACTAAATATTTTAGCCTTTTAGTATTTGTATTTCTTTGGTCTTCAGCTGAATGTAACAATGAAGTGGTGTTTTCAAATGCAGTAATGCATCTTAAAAATGCTCTTTTTATCAAAGGTGATGCAGCTGGTGGACAGGTCATTGAGTAAGATCAAGGCATGTAAACTCCAGGAGTTGCTTTAGCAAGGAACTGAGTTTCTAGTGCTGTAAGCAGTTGACATGTCTGTGCTGTGGTTTTGTGCCCACCAGGTATCACCCTCATAGCTGTGGATGAAGCTCACTGCGTCTCCGAGTGGGGCCACGACTTCAGAAACTCCTTCAGAACTTTGGGCTCACTAAAGAAGGTTCTGCCACTGGTGAGGTTTGGATATGTTGGGTTTCCAATAAAAGAGAAGGATTTTGTGTGATAGTTTGGAAATAGCAGGTTCTTTTACCTTGTCCTTTGGGTGTACTGACCATGCTGGCTTGGAGTTTGAGCAGTCCCTGTCAGTGACTGGGCTTTGTGCTTTCTTTTCCAAATGCTTAAATGAAGGATATTGTGAAATTGGGCTGCCAGAAACTTCTGGAATGTAAACTGCTTTGGATCCCTATGCTGTGGAACACGATGACATGATGTTCCTAAGCTTCTGGTTTAAGATTGAGAGATTTTTTTATTTTTTTTTTTCTGACTGAGTGAATTGTAGGAACATGCAACTCATTTCTAGACACTCCTCAAGCATTTATTGCATGAGCTTAAAAATTTAGACCTGAACTTTACATGCTCTTATTGGAAGTTTCATCCTATGTTCCCTAAATTTAGCTAATCACATCAGAAAATTACTGTGGACTCATGGAAGATAGACACATTCAGAATTCAACTTGATGTTTTAGGAGTTGTGTCCCTGTCTGCTGTCCTGGAACTTTGATCCTAAATGCTCAGGGAGCTGAATATGAACTACATTTTTCAAATAACTGACCTGATCCAGTGATCATAAACTCATTCAAGTGCCTGTTCACCTTCTGTATCAGTTTCCTACTGAGTTCTTTGGTTAAAAAAAGAAATTAATGAAATGTCATGGATGTTTTTCTACTTCTCCTTGCAGGTTCCCATTGTTGCTTTAACTGCAACTGCAAGCCCCTCAATTAGGGAGGACATAGTGAAATGCCTGAACCTGAGGAATCCCCAGGTTACCTGTACTAGTTTTGACAGACCCAACCTGTACTTGGAAGTTGGACAACAAAGTGGAGATATCTGTAAGGATTTGAAACAGTTCCTAACTAGGAAAGGAAGGTAAGCCTGGTTTTGTTGATCCCTCAGACTTCTTGCAGATGAATGATTTCCCCTGTTCTGTCTCTTTACATGTTGTTATTATTTTAAGTGGTTCTGTGTATGAGTTTGAAGGCCCCACTATCATCTACTGCCCTACAAGAAAGGCCACTGAGCAAGTAGTGTCTGAATTGAATAAACTCCACGTGGCCTGTGGTACCTACCACGCTGGAATGGGGAACAAACAGAGGAGAGACACCCACCACCAGTTCATGAGGGATGAAATTCAGGTATGGAGGAAACAAAATCCGCTTGGTCCTATTTATAACTCCAGAGTTTCTGGTGGTAGAAAGAATTTTGGACCATCAGTATGTGTTCTTCTGTCTCCAATTCTGGGCAAAGAAGTTGCTGGTCTATGCTGACAGTGATGAGATTCCTGACTTATCTTGGCGATTTCTTTAGTAATTCCCTTAAAAAATGCATGACATTTAAGGGAAGTAGTGCTGGCTGGACCAACATGATCACAATTTGTGAGCTGCTTTTTTCCTAGGCAGCAGTGCTATCCTGGGACTTGTGTTCCTTCTCGCAATACCTTTGAGAACAGCTACTTGAAAACACTCCTGCCTTTCCCTCAGCACATCATTCCTGTCATGTTTATAATCCTATGGCTGTGCTCTGGCCAAAATCAGACTTAAGGTAACCACGTGTGAGTCTGAAGCTGTTGTAATTTTAAGCTGGATTTTGAGTCTGTAGCAACAAGTTGTCACCAAGAGTGTGGACATTAATCCAGGCTTATTCTTTGTGCTCCCTTGAAAACTTTCAGCATGTGGCCTCTTGTTTTGTAGTGTGTTGTGGCTACAGTGGCATTTGGCATGGGCATCAATAAAGCAGATATCCGGTTGGTTATTCATTACGGTGCCCCGAAGGAAATGGAATCCTATTACCAGGAAATCGGCAGAGCCGGCCGGGATGGGCTTCCTGCTTCCTGCCACGTCTTGTGGGCTGCAACAGACTTGGCTTGCAACAGGTAAAGGACTGGGAACAACTGATTTGACACAACCAGAACAGTTTTTGATGCCCTGTGGTGCAGGGTGCCAGCTCAGGTTTGGCTCGTGCAGCAGCTCAGGGCAGGGCCAGAACGAGCACTCAGTATTCCCATCAAGTAGTCCTATGTTATTTTCTCAGTTGGATGCTTCCAGTGATTACTGTGAAGGATATTAAATGAGGCAACAGGTAGATATGTCCTAACATGCCACCTGTGAGGCTCTTAAAAGAAGAGTGATGATATCCCAGCGTATTTTGCAATCTGGCAGTGGAGCTGATGACAAATTGCCAGAGACTGGACAACTAGGGGATGAGAGAAGCAGCTCTCAGTGCCCTCTGCCCTCTTCTCCCTCCTTGGTGCCTTTTTGGCATGGATCTCTGAAGCTCAGTAGTGAGGTTGAAAGAAGTTCTAATATTCTGATGGAATAATGTTTAGAAGAATGTGCTTTCCTTAGTATGCCCTGTGCTCTGAGTATCAAGGCTGTGGAGAAGCAGGCAGGCAGCTTGGGGCTGGGTTTTGTAGGATATATTTTCTAGCTGTTCCTTCTGACTGCCTGGCACATTTCATTTCTGGTGTGAGACAGGGGAATAGGGGTGAGTGTTTAAGGCTCTTCACTTTTCCCCTTGGCTGACAGACGCCTCATAAACGAGATCCACAACGAGAAGTTCCGGTTGTACAAACTGAAGATGTTGGCAAAAATGGAGAAGTACCTCGTGTCCAACAGCTGCAGGAGGAAGTGAGTGCTAGAACCTGCTTAATGTTTTGTCACTTCAGGCAGCTCTGATAAGAGCTATTGACTTGGTCACAGCTGGAGGTTGTAACCAGAAGGCATCCTACACTAAGTCTGTTCTACAAGCACAGAACATTCTATTTTATATTAATGAGCAGTATCAAAAATACAGCCTTCAGCACATTTGTACACATACATCAAGAGTTTCCTTATTTACTTTAAAAAACCCAAACCTTTTCTTCAGAGGAATCAAATCTAAATAATTGGTTCCCTAGTGAATTAATTAATGATGCTGATTTCAACTCAGTTTTCTGCAATAAATTTCATGTGTAAATTCTTGGTCTTTCATTGAATTCCATCCATTCCCTTGGGTAGAATCATCCTGTCTCATTTTGAAGACAAACAGCTCCGGAAGGTTTCCTCTGGCATCATGGGCACAGAAGAATGCTGTGATAATTGCAGGTCCAGGTAAGCTTTCTTCCCTGAAGACTGATACTGGAGGTTATGTTCTCTCAGACTGACTTAGAAGGCAAATTATCTAAAATAATTGGCTTTTATGCATCTGATCTTGCAGATGTTCAGCCTGAGGTATATTTTGGAACAACTCTCTAACCTTTTTCTAATGAGTTGAGCAAGCCATAAGCTCTAAGTTAAGCTGTGGGGAAAGCCTGGAATATAGAGCATGGTCACAGTTCCTAAAAGGGTTTAAGCAACACTCTGAAACTGTGAATACACTTTAATTAATCAGTTTAAGCCCTGTTGGGTAATTAATCCCGAAAGAAAACACTTGCAAATGGTGTGGGCTAAATTGCCCCAGTGTCCAGGGAGCTGTGTTCCTGTTACAGCATGTGCTGACATGTGTTCTTTTAGCCTTGGTAATAATCTCGTGCATGTGCTGAAGGGAATTCAGGGGGTCAGTAGTCAGAGGCATGAGCAGAAACACCCTTCTCAGTTAGTTCTGTAGTTACAATAAAGCTTTCCCTGAAGTTATAATGAAGGATTCCTTGTTCTTGCTGGTAGCCTGGTGCTTTCTGATCCAAGACAAGGCATTATGCTGAGTTGTTTTCTGGAAAATGGTGATCAATTCAGCTGCACTTGAGTATGTCAGGAATTAAGAAGTCTTTGCTCGGCCTCTGCAATACCTAAAGGAGAATTTAAGAGATCATCATTTCAATCTTTGCAGTCATGTTGCTGTGCCAGTAGAGAGCCAGATGGTGAATTTGTATTGCAGAACTGAAATCCCTTGGAATAGATAATTTTTCTTTTTCTCCTTGGAAGTGATGTGTGCCAGTAACTTTGCAATGGGTTCTTCCAGTCAGTAATAAATGCATTGTTTTTTTTTTCCTTTGTTTTCTCAAAGAAACAGACGAAAACCTATTGGCTACTAAGTGCAATTAAAGGCATGTTGTACATGCCTAAACCAGCCAAAATATTTAAATAGTCAATTCAGAAGATTGCTGGGGCAATGTTCTGTAACAGCAGGTACAAGGAAGAACTGCTTATTTTTGGCTTGGACAGCTGTGTGAGACACTTGAAGCTACACTGACATAAATAATTAAACATGTCTTAAGTGTAGAGTACTAGAACTGAAAATGTGAGATTTAAGTCAATCACTTGTGGTTATTTCCTTTAGCTACCAATAATATTTGGAACAAGGGAACGGGGACTTGATTTGCCTGTATTAAACTGTGTTTTCTTTGTTGCCTCCAGAGGCTCCTGTCTTGCAGCCCCCAGTGACTCCGAGGGTGGCTTGCAGGATTTTGGGAAGCAAGCTCATCAGCTGCTGTCTGCAGTGGTCGCCCTGGATGAGAAGTTTGGGACTAAAAGGCCCATTCTGCTTCTCCGAGGGTCTGTAAGTGATAATTGAACTCCTTGGATGTGTTCTGAGAGTGGAGGGGGCTGTTCCAGTGTCCCTCTCGATTGATATACCAAACAATACATGGGTTTACATCCATGTGCCTGTGTATATACCCTTTTTTTTGGAGAGATGGATATTTGTGTACATAGAGAGAGTTTTAACTATCAGCAGTGAAGCTGCTCAGCACCACTTCCCCTACAACAAACAAATTGTCCTGCAAGTTTGTTATGAAAATACACTGCTTTGGTTATCTTGAAAGGAACAGCCTTTTCAGGACGAAGAGTAAACATCTTAACAGCTTAAAAATAGCTGGTTTATGTTTGAATAAAGCAAATGATTGCTTTCACTGTGGCTTTGTGCTGCTGGCTGACTTGGAGCAGTGAGGTTAGAAGCAGGATACTAGAATGAACATAAAGGATAACTTGTTTGAAATATGAAGTAAGAGTCTCACTGGAAATAAAATCACAGTAAGAGCAGAATCACTTTTTGTGTTTACAAACTGAGGAGAGAAAGAAAGACCTGTAGTACTAGATAAAACTGGGTGAATTACGTCCATTTTAAACCTTTTAATAAGACATTAAAGTTGCTTGTTGACACACAAGCATGTTGGGATAGAAATATTCTGTAACAGATTTCGGTGAATGACTATTCATTTATGAGATCACTGGAGTAAGTGAAGCTTATGCCATATTTGCACTGCAAATCCAGAATAGCCTTTTACTGCCTACAAGAATAGCCTTTTCTGGGTTGAAATAGTAGTTGGGCTCTGAGTTCAGGGGCATAAAAACCCATCAGACAGAAGCTAATCAGCTTTTTTGGAGCCTGAACCATTGGTAAGATATGAGTAGATCAGCAATGTTTTAAAACAAATGAAAAACAAATAAAGGCTGGAGGAGGAGGAGGAGTAGAGCTAACGTGTAATGAACTTGCTTTTGGCTTAGTATCTGTGTCCTGGGATTTAAACAAGACTCGTGAATTTATTTTTACTGTTGTAGGCTCTTCTAAATCAAAAACTGAGTGGATAACAGCTTCTGTTTGAACTCATGCAATGTTAGGTTGACCTCAAGTGGTTGAATACAAACTGCACTGGGTGACTTGATTTCTTTGCTGTGGATGGCTGGGTCATTCCTGTAACCTCCTCCTAGATGAAGGGAGATGTTTTAGTAGTTCTGTGATCTAAGTGTGGGGTTTTAATGCAAAAGAAAATCGTGATCTATCTTGTCAGAAAGTGCAGGAGCGGATTAGATTAGAGGAAGCTCCTCACTTTCCAGGGTTTTGGGTTGGGGGTTGTATTTAAAATTTGATTCCACAAGGACTGGACCAATGTGATTGTTTCAAAAATTTCAGAACTCCCAACACTTGCCAGACCGGTTCCGAAGGCACCCCCTCTTTGGCAGTGGGAAAGAATGGCCGGAGAACTGGTGGAAACTGCTCTGCCAGCAGCTGATCATGGAAGGATTCCTCAAAGAAGTCTCAGGGCATAACAAGTTTGCAACTATTTGTGTGCTCACCCAGAAGGTACTTTTGGGTGTGAAACGACCCTTTGAGAGCTTCCCTGAGCTCTCAAATCCATGGCTAAGCCACACAGTTCTTCTTACAGGGTAGAAACTGGCTGTCAAAAGCTGGATCTGCTTCAAATCCAAGTCTTCTGTTACAGTCCAGTGAAGACTTTAATCTGCAGAGGCCTTCTAGAAGGTAATTATGGCAGCTGAGCACTTCTTCACTAGCATCAGCTCTGTCTCTGAAACCTGCTTTTGGAGGTGGCGGGGTTGGACAGGAGAGCAGGTGAAATTTTAGTTTTGCTTTTGCTTCTGGTTAAATTGAGTAAAGAGTGCTGGCTTGGTCTTTGACAAAAACAGAAAGAATAATGAACTGGAGACTGCTGAGGCTTTGCTGCAACAGGAAATAATATTAGAACAAAGCTCTTCAGTTCTGGCTGTAGGAGCCTGTTCTGGTGCCTACACAGAGTTGCTAATAAAGGTGATGATAAAGTACCAGTTCTCTTTTGCCTTCTAGTACACTTGTGACTCTTTGAGCTCTGTCTTCTAGAATTAAAAAAATAGCTTATTATTTCACCAGTAAGCAATGCTGAAAGCTGTGTGCTTAGTGCAAACCAAAAAATAGGTACTGACTGATTTCTCCACTAATGGGGTCTTTAAAATCAAAACTCTTTCAAGGGTTGTCATGAAAATTCCATTTGTCACAGAAAACTTGAAATTGGTTTGCTTAGCAAAATGTTAAATATCTTTTTTTTTAAGGGCAATGTGACTGTACAAATGATTTGGTCTGATTTGATGAAGATGTAATTAATTTTATTCCAGCAGTAGACCTTTGCCTGTCCTCTCTGCGCAGCGCTCCCCAGGCACCAAAGGAACAGCACAGTCACCAGTCAAGCAGGTTTGTACCAGTACAACCCTCCTGCACTGCGATCCATCCTTGCTCATTTAAAAAAAAACCCTTGCAAACGAATAGTTAAAATTAATGTTTTGCTGCTGACAGCAACCTCAGTGAAAAGATGGTAAAGCAGCATTTGTCTTGTTCTTCTGTTTTTTTAATAGATGTCTTTATATGAGATGTTTTCATATGAGAAAAAAGGTAAAACTCCTCCAAGAAGCAGTAACGCGCTCAACAGGTACAGTATTGGAAACTGAAACAGAATTTCCTAACTCTAACTGTTAATAGGGATACTGCTTGTAGAGTGCTCCTTAAAATGAGCATTCTCTTATGAAATGAAAATGTTTAATGCATTAAAAAAAAAGGCAAGTGCCTAAAACTCCCATTATATTTCAAAACCTTGAGCTATTACGACATTTAACAGTTAACATCACTTGAGGGCTTTGCCTTTCTACTGGTCTGGAGAAGACTACGGCTAAGTTGAGGCTCCCTCAGGTCAAAAGAAATCAAATAACATTTTGCAAAAAGCAGACCAAGTAATTTGGTTTCCTGGCTCATGTGCTGCTTCAGTTTAAATGCACCTTGTATTTCTGAGTGGATTCCTCCTTCAGGCCACTATTCTGATGCTGGCAGATGACAGGAAAAGAGGCTGTGTCACTTAAATGAATAATTGCCACTGCAGCCATGGGAAGATGAATTATTTTAGGGACAGCTAAAATCCAAATCAAGGGTTATTTTGTGCTGTGCTTAGGAAAGGATGCTCTTATTCCAGCGTGTCTGCTAACAGATATAGCAGTATAATCATGGCAGTCTAATTAAGGGCAAACGTTCCTGAGTCTGGGAGCTGTGCTAATTCCACTTGGAGCACAGCAGCTGTGTCCCTGTCACTGATGGTTTTCAGGTTATTAGTGCTTTTTGCCAGGATTAATGTTCTCCATGGGGAAAAATGTGAGGTGGGATGGCATCGGAATCATGTCGTGAGTGGACAAGTGCTTTTTGGAGCTTGTGTTTGTTCAAGTGTGTGAATGAATTGATCTAATGCAAAGCTTGCTTCACACTTCTGTCTTTTTGGTAGTATTTCAGGGCGTTCACCACTGAAATCTCCTTTGAAACCCCAAGAACCAGCTGTTTCATCCCGAGAAAAAGAACTAGAGGTAAGGGTTTTCTTTGGGGGGATAGGGAGGATATCTCTGAATTGCAGTCAAACTGCAAACTACAGTTGTCCTGTGTTGGAGCAGCTGGCTTGGACAGCTCTTAAAAATGAGTTGTTTTGAATAAAAGTCCTAAAAGAGGAATTTAAATAGCTTAGGACGGGTTAAAGGATTGCAGGGGGGTTTGTGTATTAATGGAAAGATCAGGGAAGTGGATAACCTTTCCTCTTGTATTAATTACACCTCTGAGTGATGTAGAGCTGCTTCATGAGAATTTGGCTCCTTTCTTCCCAGACTGCTCTGTATGGCAAGCTGCTGACTGCTAGACAGAAGGTAGCTAATGAGAAGGAAATTCCTCCAGCTGTCCTGGCAACCAATAAAGTCCTGGTGGAGATGGCCCGGATAAGGTAAAGGCAGCATGGATATATGTTGTACAAATTGGGGAGGCTGCAAGCCAAGTCACAAATCCCTTTTCTGCTTTTCTTGGGAGAAGGGATAAAGCATCCAAAGTGTCTCCCCCAGCTACTGAAAGGCATTAGACAACAATATTTTGGGAATGTGTATGTTGTTACTGCATGGAAAAGCTGGGGGCTTATGTGGGAGGTAGAGACAAATAAACATTTTTTTGTGGTAAATTGGTTCTCCAAAGTATTAAGCAGCAAACTTGAAGCTTTGACTGTGGTCAAGCTTGATGATTTAGAAGTGCTAACAGTGAACTTGATTAGTTGCAGACATAAGGTTACAGTAATAATACTTTCAAGTTGTTATTAAGAGATCTGTGCTCCAAGTGTGTCCTTCACAGACACTTGATGTTTCCAAGTGTTGGCATAGCACATTCCCGTGGCTTTTTATTCTTCATCCCAAACCAGGCCTACAAGTGTTGAGAACGTGAAGAAAATTGATGGTGTGTCTGAAGCCAAGTCCACCATGTTGATCCCTCTCCTGGCTGAAATTAAGGACTTCTGCCGAGTAAATGACTTAGAGGTATGACATACTTGAGGTGTCTATTACTTTGGCAAGAACCTTGTTGTATTTTGGTCTGCAGCTATGGGACTCCATCGAGTCATCTTTCTGCTTTACAAAAAAAGCATTATGATCTAGGAATGGGAACCAAAAGCATTCCTGGTTTTACGGTTGTTTTCAGTAAATCTGTGTTGAGAAGAAGTTTAGCTCAAATAGAGGAGTTTTCCATGCTAAGCAACAGACTTGAATGCCACAGTTCGTTCTGATGGAGTAGTTCCACATGGAATGAGCAATACCTAAGAAGATGTGTTGACCTGGACACTGTTGGGTTTTTTTCTGCCTGGTTTCCTTTTCCAAGTCCCTTGGACAGCCTCATGCTTGTTTTAAGAAGATGGGAACATGTGGCTGTCCATCTGGATTCCCTCTTTTCTTTCTTTGTAGATCATTTGAGTTTGGGTCAAAACCAACCTCCAGAGAGGTGATTGATTCTGTTAATGTTACTTATTCAGGTAGCTTCAGATAATGGAAGGGTGACTCATTGGTTGTCACTGGGATATAATACTTCTTATTTTACTTTATCTCACTTAGGCTGACGTTTTCCCCACATCTGCACCTGAAGATCAGAGAGAAGCATCTCCCTGGAAGTGTGCTAGAGCCCTTTCTCCCTCAGAGCACGTCACCTATATCCTGTTCCAAGAGAAAAACTTGTCTGTGGTAAGCTTTTCCCTCTGGAGGCCCTTTACTTTGAAAACTAACAGCTTTGCTTTGCCCCTCCCAAGGGTAAACCTTGTCAGATGGTCCCTTAGTTAAGTGTGCCTAAGGACAAATTAACAACAAATACTTGTACAATTATTAATGGGCAACTTGATGCTCTGTATCCACTAATCCTGATGATTATATGCGCACTGTGTGTTCCCTGGGGAGAAATGAGTAGAACCTTGAAATCTGGTGGCTTTTTTTGAGGAGTACAAGACACCAGTTGGAAATCGCTCCTTGAGAAGTGCAAGTTTGGGTCAATGAAGTTTGAGATGTTCTTCTTCAAGGCAAATGCTTTAAGAGAAGAATTCAACATGTGAAAGTGAGGGGGGGGGGATTTGCTTTGGTGCTGTTATCCATGTCCTGCATGGATGTTGGGTATTGTGTGGACCTCTGGAAGGTCAGGTGCACCACAGCTGCTTAGTCTCAACATTCAAGGTGAGATGTTGCACTTAAGCTGTGAAATAGTAGCTTCAAGAGGAAAAACCTTCTTTACAAGCTGGGAAAGAAATTAGGCAACTGTGAGGAATAATGCAGTGTTTTGGGGAGCTTTGTTGCGCTGCTGTGTGCTGGTATCTCCTGATTGCTTTTTTGGGAATGGGAAGTTGCCAGGCTTTTGGTTGTGCTTCAGACCATTCTGCCACGTTGATCTCTTCTGCCTTTGTTTCCCCAGAGGGCTATAAGTGAGTGCAGATCTGTGCCTCTTGCTGTGGTTGGCACTCACCTGTTGCAGGCCATGAAAGCTGGCTTCCCTGTCAGCCTGGAGCGAGCAGGATTGACTCCTGAAGTTCAGCGGGTCATTACTGATGTTATCCGTAATCCTCCCGTTGACTCAGGTGAGTCATATGGAAAAGACTGAGCATCCCTCTTAAATCTCTATTTACTCAAATGTTTGGGGGGGGGGAAAAAACAACAGCCTGACCAAGTAGAACTGGCATCCTCAGAAAACACACTGAGAATCTATCCCAGATCTTATGTGTCAAACTCATACATGGTTTTATTTTCTTATCTTTTCCATGCCTTAATCCATCCTATGCCTTAATGAGGGACAACCAATGTGTATTGGAGCATAACTGAATAAGGGGCAAGAAGCTTAAAAACTAATCAATATTGTATTTATTTTTTTTCCAAGATACAACCAAAATTCAAGTAATTAGAAAACTTGTTCCTGCAAATATTGAGCTGTATCTCATCAAGATGACAATTGCACTATTGGAGAAAGAGGATAGAAATAAGTCTCAAGATCGCTTAGGCATCAAAAGGAGGTTGGTGTGGCCAGAAGGGCAGCAGGAAAAAACAGAAGCTGATCAAGCAAGCAGGGAAGGTGCCTTATGGAATAAAACACAGGTTAGTAAAAGCAGGTATAAAACTGTTCTTGTGTAAAAGAATGTTTCCTTTGTAGGAGCAGATTAACAGCTTTTTGCTGTTTCCAGCAGTGCTTAGTGTCTCATCTTCCCAATCCATCTCTCACTCAGTTTTGAGTAGAACTGCTTTCATCTCCTCAGAAGAATGCTCAGAGCAGAAACAGAGGATTCTTTTTGGAAAAGTGTTGACCTAGGACGAGGTCAGACCTGTGCAGCTTAGCTATGACTTGTCACACACATTCCAAGTTCTTCCCTGCCTGAAAACTTAGATAAGATGGATCCCTCATAGCCACCAAATCCAGGCCATGCCCTTGCCTTGCTTCTGTATATTAGTACCTGATCACCAACCTGGTGTGGGAAGGAAAAGGCAAGGCCAGCCAGTAGTCTCTGTCTTTGGATTCCTCTGTTTAAAACTGCTGAGCATAGCCCTGATATCAAGTGTCATGCCATTAGCCTGACTCCTCAGGGACAAATCTTGGGAAATAAGGAGCTCTTTGTTGCTTTATGAGCAAGTCCAGGATAGTCTGAGCTCTTCACTGGCCTTTGTGTCCCCCAAGTCCCACTTCAGCACCTTGTACCAATGGCACCCTGCACTGAGTGGCTCCTGGTGGGAATGGTAAAAAAAAAAAAAAAAAACACAAAAAAACCAACCAACCAAAAAAAAACCAGACAAACTGTGCTTCTGCTGCCTGTGCTGGGAGTTCATGTCTGTTCCTTACACGTTTTTGGGCTGACTGGCTCAAACAGTTTTTCAAGCCTTGCTATTTTGCCAAATTGATTTTTCTTGCATGCCTTAGTGCTATTTTCTTTCTACAATATCTGTGTCTGAGCCTTCTCTTTCCTGCAGCTGACCTCCTGGCACTCCAGTTGCCTGAGCTCTAATGACACTTTTTCCTGCTCCTGTTAGCTCCTGGAGCTAATAACAGGAATAACATGCCATTAGTAATCAAATTAATATTCTACAAATGAGTAGACTGCAAATCCGAAAGCTAATATAAACAGTCTTTATTTACTTCTTCAGAAAATATCCTGGTTCTAATAATTCCCTGTAGCAAGCAGCTTTTAAATCTGTTAATGGATGTTCTTGGATTTGAACAGCCTGACACTGCTGCTGCTTTTACAGGGTAATTGGATCAATCCAGCATCCAAGGAAGGAGCAGAGAAAACCCATCTGCACACGGTGCCTTTGGCTTCAGTAAACAGATGTTCTTACTCTAATAAAGCATGTGGTAGACTTGCCATTAGTGTGGGTTTTGGTAACACAGGGATGTGTAACTGATCCAAAAATCTCAGGGTGGCTCTGCCAACCTGTGACCAAGCAGGATCACGTAAAAAAATGTTAACATCTCCGTGCCCACTGTGCTGTTGTTAATGGACAGTTCTGCTGTAAAAATGCATTCGAACGTGAATAACACAACTTGCTTCCTTTCTGTCCCATGTGAAGGTTGTGGGGAGTGTGGATGGCAGCCAGGCAGGGAGCAGAGGGGCAGCAGGCCCCCCGAAGCCCATCACTGTGACCTCCTCTAACCCGCCTGCCCTCGACCCTGAGGAGGATGAGCTGTTTGCTGACTCTCAGTCCAAGGTGAGACTGCCTGTAGCACAGCCCAGACCTGCTGATTTGTGTGTGGATCTTCAACAAACCAAGTTACCAGCTTCTGTCTGGGTGCTTGACTGTGCCTAAAACCTGGCCACCCCACTTGTCTCATTGATATCCTTGATGCAGTGATGGCATATTGCTTTTATTGCCCTGGCTGTGCCTGAATATCCCACTTAGACATCAGCACCCTGTTACAGGACCCTTTTTTTTTTTAACTCAGTATATCTCCTCAGCTATCTCATGGCAGATGCTTCCAACATTTTAAGAGGACATTTGGTTCCTTTTTTTCTCTTTCAGGTAGAGGGTTCTGAGACTATGCTCATCACACTTAGAATTTTTTCACTGGTGTGTATAGAAAACAAAAGCTGTATGAGGAGACATGAGTGGGTTTATTGGAAAAGGAGCTTGTGTCTCTGAACAGGAACACTTGCTCTACCACTTGCTTCAGTTTGAAGCTGGATATTGCTGTGAGTGCAAGTATTTTCCAGTCTTGGTTCTCCCCACTGTTAGAGTTTGATTCTTAATCCCTCAGTTACTTGAAAGAGGTATTGAAATTGAGGCATAACTCTTCCAGGAACAATTTAAACAGCTCCTGTCTCCAGATGAGCATGAAGTTTGAGGAATAGAGCTGTGTAACTGAGACAACCTGTTTACTGTGTGTTTACTTCCATGTATATTAATTTCTTTCCAGAACTCTCATTTTCCTCCCAAGAGGAAGGTGCCAGAATGGTTTGGGACCTCAGCAGCAGCAACAGTTCTACCTGTCACCCAGACCAAGAAATGCAAAACGGAAACCAGAAAAGGGATTTTCAACTGAACGGGGAAATCAAGATGATGTTTTTTTTGTATCATGAGCATTATCAGCATGGCCTCTTGCCTCCTTCTAGGGGGGGTTAAGTGCACCTGTTCTACTCTTTTTCTCTTCCCCCTCCCTTATGCTTTTTTCACTGTGTGAAATCCGATATTAATTAAAAATCATATATATATATATATGTAAATAAGTAACTTCGTGTGTGGGGCGAGGGGGTTAATGGCGGGCGGGGCCGCGTTGCCATGGCGACGCCCCGCCCATTTCCGGGGCGGTGCGCGCGCGGGGGCTGCCGGGAGCGGCATGGCCCGCTAGGCGGCGGCGGCGGCGCGCGGGTGAGGGGGGGCGCGCGGAGGGGACCGGGACGGGAGCGGGGAGTGGGGCTGGGAGAGGATCGGGGGAGGGAGACGGGGGCGGCTTTCCCTGCCTCCTGACCGCGGGTATCGCGGCAGCCGGGCGCCCTTCGGGCCGGTGGTTTCCGGCCGCGCTGCCACATTGTCCCCTGCGCCGCTTCCCCCCCCAGCTAACGCGGGCGGTGGGTGCCGGTGGCCGCCTCTCCCGCACCCCCGTGGGCGCACTCAGCAATCCCGTTCTCCGCCCCTGGGGTCCCGGTGGTGCTCTGCCACCTTAGTCCTCGTGCTTTGAAGTCCTCGCGCAGCGGGAGGAGGATGGGAACGAGAAATAAACAGCTCCGTGAGGCTCCGCGGGGAAGAGATCCCGGAACCGAGCCTGGCAGAGTTCAGGGAGCCTTTGGACGCCCCTCTCGGGCACACGGTGGGGTTCTTGCAATGCCCTGTGCGGGGCCGAGTTGTACTCGACCCTTAATGCGTCTTTTTCAACTCGGCATATTCTGCGATAAACAGATACCTCCGCTCTTAAATACCTTGTTGACCCGGACACCTGTGTCTCGCCTCTTTCCCGTGGCAGAGCCATGGATCCCAGCTTGCTCAGGGAGCGGGAGCTGTTCAAGAAGCGAGCTCTCTCCACGCCGGCCGTAGAGAAACGCCCGGCGCTGTCCTCGGACTCCTCTGCCTCCAAGAAGAAGAAAGCCAAGGTAGAACAAGGGGGCTCCTCCAGCTCCAAACAAAACTCAGGTGGGTGAGAATCTGCTGTGTGGCAGCTGCTAGGTGTTTCCCACTGCCTGCCTCTTAAGCTATGGTTTATTTATGTGAATAACACCATATCTGTGAGTTTGGCTGGTGGCTGCTGCCGTTCTTTCTCTTAAATAAGTGCTTTTTCTTAAGAAATTTGCTTGCACGATGCGAAAAAAGAAATTCCCTACCGTGCATATGTGTTAAGCCTCATTCTGGTGACTTGGATGAATTGCTGCTGCCAGAATAATTCGTGTGAAGCTGGGCTTTGGTTTGTGGATTTTGGTGCTTGCTGGACAAGCAGGAACAGTGATGTCATTCATTTTCTCTGTCTTTGCTATATGGGATGGGGCCTGGAGCAACCTGGTCTAGTGGAAGGTGTCCCTGCCCATGGCAGGGGATTGGAACTGGATGAGCTTTAAGGTCCCTTCCTGCCCAAACCATTCTGTGATTCTATGATTATTTCTGGCAGGAGAGCAGCTAAAACGTTTAGCAAACTGTAAATTGAGGGGTATCCATGCATGGGATGGATTTTGCAAGGTACATCTTGTCTGGCTTGCGTGTTGTAATTAGCAGTTGTCCTTCTTTTACCTGGGAGTACCAGGGCCTCCAGAGGTTTCTGCCTGCTTTGCTCAGGAGTTGTGTGGTTTCCCTGGGATGGTGGCACTGGTAATGCACATCTCAGTATCAAATAAGCAGTTAATAAAGCAGCACCAAAATAGTGGCAGCATGTGGAAAGTGCACTGGGGAGAGGATTTGCTCTGAAAGCGGTGGCAGTTCTTAACTGCTCTCTAAAGGTCAGATCAAATGTGAGGAGTTACTAAAAACACAAAATACCCTGTTGTGCAAGCACATGAGTTTGCACAACATGTGGCTCTGTCCTAGACTCTAAAAGAAATGACAGAGCTTAAAACAATGGAGAAAAAAGTCAAGCATGGTGGGAGGAGTGAAGTATCTTCTGTCTGAGGGAAAGAGTAGGGAGTGTGAGTCTGTATTTGCAGCTTCTCAGGCCCCAAATGAACTTTATCAGCCAGACATGCTAAAATAAATCAGGGGAGGCCAGTTTTCCATCCATCCCTTTGCCATGCTGTCCAAATAAAATAAAATTCCAAGTGGGCTACCCTAAGCTGTGTCTCCTGAGTGAGAGCATTTAGCAGGGAAAAAGGAATGGGGAGGCATGAAGAGGGTGGAGGGTTCAAATATGAGTCTGATCTGGAGGACTGGAGCAGATGAAGAAGCTTTAATTTTGTTTCTGTGGTTTTGTGGGCTGAGAGTTACTGTGAGTGCTTTTGCAGCTGTCAGACAATGAGCTTACACAAACAGGGACACAGTGTGGCTGGGAGGAACCACACTTGATCTTTTATGCTGCTGGCTTCCTTCCAGATAGTATCAGAAAGGTTTCAAGGTTTCTGTTAGATTTTTATGCTGCAGAGTCCAAATCCTTTGCTTCCAAACCCGCTTTATATTTGAATTGTCAGACTGGCAGGTGCCTGTTGGCATATGGAGGTGTCAAGGGTGGGTCTGGGGAGGTGGAATAAAGAAACAAACCTCCCTAAAGAAACAAAAGTTAATGTGATCAGTCCTAGTTTTGTTGTGTAGTGACTACAAAGATGATAAATGTGTGATTGAGTGTTGCACTGATATGTAACACCCACAGAATCCTTGCTCTGTGATTCTGTGACTCAGAGAACCTGCCCTGGTCACCTTTTGGGGGAGGAGAGGTATGGAAATCTTGCTAATCTTCAGATGACTGCATAGCTAAATCTGGCCCCTATGTGAAGACTGACTCTAAGCTTCCCACTGTTACTACAGTGATTACTGTGGCGTGATTACTATTGTTATTTAAAATCATTATTCCAGCAAGTTACTCGAAAAACTTCAAAGCTGCCTTGTTTATTCAGTTGAGATTTAGTAACTGCAAAATAAACGAAATAGATCAAAGCTGTTTGTTCCATTTTATTAATGAACAGTAAGTCATGGCTGGGGTCTTTTTATCTTAAGACCTTTGTCTTGATGGTCTTTGCCAACGCTAGTCCAGAGCCGAAATCTCCACGGGCTGTTTTATGGGAAAGAATCATCCTGAGTCTCTAGGGCTGTGCAAGGGGAGACTTTTGCCTTCTGTTCCTTGTGCAGACACCCATTCACCTTTGTAGACCTGGGGAATAAATAGCTGGAATGGGTCCCAAGGTTTGTCATTCCGTGTGCTTCTCGGGAGGGCGTAAGAAGGCGGTGCCAGCGCAGCAGAGGCCGACCGTGGTGCTTCCTGCACGCTGCCTTCCTGTGTGCAGCCATGGTGGGCACCTGGTGGGAATGCTGCAAGTGTCCACAGCGTTTTCTTTCTGGAAAGAGAAGTGCCAATTAATTCAGTGTATCCCAGTGGCTACTCTGGGCCTCTCTTGAGCTGGACACTGGTTATTCCAGGCCGATGCTGCCGCGTGCGGCAGAAGGTCGTGATTACCACCGCTGATGTCTTCATCATAAGTCTTGGTGTGGATCCTAAATTACCTTGTACTTGGGGCATGAGCTTCCATTAATTGTGCTTATAGTTGGATTTTTATCTCAGAGCGTTCTCCGCATGCGGGGCTGGTCCTGGCAAAGCTTCACTGTGGCAAGAAGCGCATCTGAGATGAACGGTTGCAGCGGTCGTTGTGTTGTTTTGTGGCTGCAGAAGGGAGTTTGCTTCTCCAGGTGAATCACTGGACTAGCTGTGCTGGTTTGCAGTGCCCTGGGTGTCTGGCGACTCCATCTCACCGACCAGGAGCAGCACGAGTCAGTTAGCAAGTCTTCCACTGTGTCCAGATCTTCTGGAGCTTAGGCATGCTCACCCTGAGAGAGGGAGTTGATGCATTAACAAAAAAAAGAGGTAATTATAGGTACTGGCCATAGCACAAAGGAATTTCAGACGTGGTGGACTGTGAGGTCACTCTTTTTGCCATTTAGGTGGGTTTGTTTCCCTCATGACAGAACTTTTGTTTGCTGCCAGACCCCCTGTAGTGTTGTGTTTGCCACAGAGGCAGCAGCCTTGGGGCAGAGGAGTGTCCCTGTTTCTCCTCAACAGTGGTACCACTGCCGTAGGATTTTGTGGAAAGGGGCAGATATTCTGAAGGAAGGGGGTTTCTCAGGTCTCGACACCCAGAAATTGTTGACCAGGTTGAATATGGAATAAAGGGAGAACAGTTCTCTGGAACTGGAGAACTGGAGGAGAGAGAAAGGCTCAAACTACCACAGGAGGTTAGAAAAGACCATTTTAGGGATACATTTCACATTGGCTTAATTTTCCACCCACCACTGTCTCTTCTAAAAGCAAGAAACCTATAATAAGAAGTGCTGCCCAAGGCAAGAATTCACCCAGTGCTGTTCTGTCTGAGGGGTCTCTTGCCATCCACACCCTTCTCTCCTATGTCTTTTCTCACCCCTGGTCTGTCTGTCCTGTCTCTGTGCAGTTGACTTGGTGGGATGGCACTGCTGTGTCTTTGCACTGTGTGTGATCAGACTGTTGAGCATTTTTATAAACGTTTTCTCTGGTTGAGCAACACAGATTTACCCACATGAGGCAACATTTGTTCAGTCAGGTAGACAAAATTCTATGCTAGTAACTCAATATAAACAGCAAAAGTTCATTTAAAACCAAAAATCTTTTCTTCCCCCATAACACTGCAACAGATTGTCCTTCTGCTAA
Source organism: Pseudopipra pipra (assembly GCF_036250125.1). Lineage (NCBI taxonomy): Eukaryota > Metazoa > Chordata > Aves > Passeriformes > Pipridae > Pseudopipra > Pseudopipra pipra. The sequence continues at coordinate 2,205,682 of NC_087552.1, forward strand.
ACACTTGGAAAGCCTTTGCCAATTGTTCCAGTTCACATCCAGAGATAAAATTACAACCTGTTATATTTAAGACCAAACCAAAAAAGCACGTGACTTGCTCATTTGTAAGGTACAAGAGGCTTCATTCAAGGTGTCAAAGGTTCTCCAAGTGCTGGTGCTCAGTCCCCCCTACACCACCTCTGTTTCACGCTTCCTGAAGCTGTTCAGCATGGCTCTGACAGGATTGGGTTCATTCTCCAAGTCTTTCACAGTCTTGTTTTTCACACAGCAGCAACAGTCCAGCAGTTCATAGAGGAAAGCCAGCACCACCAGAGAAACCACAGTGAAGATGAATATGATCAGGATAACAAAGCAGGCAGTGTTCCAGTTGTCATGGAAAGGGTAAATTTTTTGCACCTGGAAGCCCAGATACTGGGAAATGGACGTAGTCTCGTTCCAGTGAGTGCTGTTGAGGGTTGCCATTCTTCAGGAGTTGTCTTAGCGTGCTCGCCGCCACAGATTTGGGGGCTGAAACACAAAAACAAAGCTGTTGAGGACTGTCAGTCAAGGACATGCTGTGATTTTTTTTTTTATCACAAACTGTAAGAACTTCAGCTCAGACTAAGTGCTCACACCTCCTACAGCCACGGATGGTTGCATACTCGTGTTTGCTCACAGAAGTGCCACACTCCAAATGCACAACTTTGCGATTGGTCTGGAACGTTTATTTCGGCAGCATCTGCTCTGTGCAGGCATCACATGGTGTGAGTTATTCAGGAGTGAGGGAGCTTGGCTTCTTTATTTCAGTTCTGTGCACAGACAGAAAAGTTACAAAGAAAATTTTCAAGTTGTACAGTAGTTTCAACCGCTGGAAATCCCATTTGTGCTGCCATGGTCATTGGGATTTATACCAAGGAAAACCCAACCCTTTCTGAGGAATTCTGATTTCTTATTTTCAGCTCTGCTTAACTGCTGGGGAAGCAATGTCTCCCTGGCTCCAGTGCCGTGTGTTTGCACCGAGCAGAAGAGGCTGCTTGGGGGTATGGGGAGAGATGAAGCAGAAGTTGGCTTTGGTTTATAAATCTGCCTTTGGTTTATAGTCTTATGTAGTAAGAATTGTCCAAGGAGCCACAGTAACTCCTGGTTGCCTGTCATGGCGTGCTGTAGGATGTCATAATAACCTTTGAATCCCTCAGGCAATTTAAAACTGGGTGTGGGAGAAAGAGATGGAGTCAGATCTCCATACTTCCTTGAGGAAATAGCCAGGAGTTTTTAGGTGGAGCATGGTGATGGTGGTGTGTACTAAAGCAGCTGACTTTAAGCAGCCTAAGCACCTGTCCTCATTTCTGTGGAATTAATTAAAAAAAAAAAGGTATATAGTGAAAACTAGGATGATGCAGCCCAACCAGCTTGCTATCTGTGTCTTACTTTTATCATTCAAATATTATACATTTTGTTCTTTATCCTTCTGTCTTTAATGGATTTAAATTGAAACAGAACACCTTTGTGGTTGGGAAGGTACCTGGCATTAGCATTCCATACAGACATTTACTGGAGCAGTTGCGGTAACTTACTGTTTCCTCTGTTAAATCTGTAACTGAATACACAAATTAGTAATTGAATATACAAAGTATGACTGAGATGGGTAGGATTAACGAAACTGTTTGTTGGTGTGGTTTTTTCTTAAACAAAAGTTTACAGAGAGCAAACCCAAGCTAAAAATACTCCTGAGTTGAGTCAGGTCCTGGCTTGATTTGGTCACAGTCTGGGAAGGAAACTCAGCCGGCTTGTTTGGGGCTAAAAGTCAGGAGGGTTTTTAAAGGGGTGACCTGAAGACTTATTTGAAAATCTGTGAGAGAGAGGGCGGGCCGAGTAAAAGGATTTGGAGTCCCCTTAGAGGAGTAATTGAAATAACTAGGATTTAATTGTGTATTTTAAATGGCAAGAGGATATTCTTGGGAAACAAAGCAGTTTTGTTTCGAACTTTGTAAACAGATTTCTAAGACTGAGGGTTTTGCTGGAATCTGTAACATGTAAGTTTGCTCGTTCTGTAAACACATGGGCACAAAAATGAACTGTTCATGTGATGCAAAATTTACTATTTTTAGTATTTTTTTCTGTCTTGGGCACGGCATGGCTGGCCAGGCACAGTGCAGCATCCACCCCCCTTCCCACTCCACAGCCACCATTAGGGCACACTCATCTTTAATCCAGGAGGTGGAATTTAATGCCTTGCTGGAGGTGGTTTGTGCCCCTTGAGGATGATGATGATTTCCTTAGATTTGAATAAAGCAAGGCAGATAAAGATTAGCTACTCATAGCTGTAATTATTAAAATACATGACTGAAGTAGCTGTTGCTGGGTGTTCAGAATTACCACAGCACTAAGGTTAATGTCCTTGAAAGCTGTCAAAAATGGGCTGTTTTCCTGCAGTTTCACTTATTTTGTAAGGACACAGTTCAAATACACATCATCAGCCAGTGATTTGAAATCAAGTCAGCTGTTATATGTATCCAAAATGCAGGGAATTAAATATTTAATGAACTGGCTCCTCTAATATCTGTACTGGGTTTTAATTTAAAAGCATTACCATCTTTAGGCACTGCAGAGGAGCAGCTTTATTTGAAACCATATTCATGGAGCAGAGGGAAATGACTGGCAAAAAAAATCCTTTTAATGCAGTACTGGGGAAGTCCTGTTTAAGCAACCACTGAATAGACATCTTGAGATAAAAGCATTTACAAATCTCAGATGGGCTCTAACCTGTCCGTTTGCCTTGTGGCTGCTCCGATATTCCAAAGGTAATAACACGCGATGGGATTTTCACCCTACCCCGATATAACACATTTCTAGAACAGGTTTCTCACACATCCACGCACACAGACCTCTTTTAGGCAGCCTAATTTACGGAATACCCCCTGGGAGGTAGCATTTCTCACGTTTCAGGTCGAGCTGTCTTTTGTTTTAAGGAAAAGCCTTTCACTGGCGTTTCTCTAAAAACATAGAGAATCAATCACGGCCAACGTGAGGCTGCAGGAAAGGAGCCACCTCCCCTGCAAGGGTGAAATCCATTTTGTTTACTGAATCTTGGCTGCTGGTGTTAGCTTTGCTGTAAGATGGAGTGGTCATCAATTTTCCATTAGTGCACAGATGGTGAAAGTGCTTGTCTGATCGTGCAAGACAAGCTCCTCCGCGTTCAGCGGGATTAAACCCTGCTCAAACCCAGGGAAAAATCACGCTGATTCCAAGCAGCTTTTGCAGGTTCTTAGCTTACAGGCATATTTTCTTTCAGTAATCGAGATAAACCTAAGAGAATGTTATAAAATGATACACACCTACCTCTCGTGTGAAAGGATGCTGCGAGGGCGCCGTTCTGGTCCCTTTTTTTAGTGCAGCCTTATGGCACAGCTAAGATGGAGCTTTCCTACCATTGGCCGGAGCACGATGCTGCTGACAACTTCCTTTGTGCTCATTTGCATCGAGCCCTCAACCCCAGGAGTAAATCATTCATAAATATGACTCTTACAGTCTGGAATAAGAAACAAAACCCTCCCCGCCCCTGTTTTTTGGGACGTGGTGAGCTCGTTAGTGCAGCAGTGGCCACGACCCTGCTTTGCTTTGTGCTGGAGTCAGCCATCAGACCGTGACGTTTGAAGTGTTAATATCTGCAGATTTCCAGCCTCCCCGTGTGCTTAGATTCCCCTGTCATGAACTGTAGCGGGCTGTAGCCAGGCAGATTAAACAAGATAATCTTCCCGATTCAATTGACAGAATAAAGACATGATGGGTTGTCTTAACCGTTCCTGTTACCTCTGAATTTATTTTAATCACTTCACTGTTTGAACTTACACATATGATTTTTATCTATTTATAAAATATCCTGCATAGACATTAATTTTTAATGTTAAAAGGGAACCCTGCGGGGGAAAATCCCTATGGGATGTCTTTTCAGAGGAAGCTGGCTTTTGTTTTTCTCCCTTTTTTCAGTCTTAATTTAGTAACCAGAATAAAATGTTCTTCAGCAGTTGGAGTTACACTGATTCTTCTACGTTAATTTTAGAATTGTTGTGCTATGTGAAGCCTCTAACACAATGTCAGCTACAGAATTCGGGTTTTTTCTCACCCTCCACTGATTTTTCCACGGAAATAGTAGGAGCTCAGTATCTTTAAGATACCTGTTGTCCTGTCAGATGTGCTTAGAAATTACCAGTGGATTGAAAAATTCCCGTGGTGACGAAGAGATGTTCTTTTCCTGGAGTAGCTGAAACTCCAAAAAGCTGTTGCCATTAGGTTTGAGCAACCCTGTGCTGGTAAATGGGCCTGTGATTTGTGGATATTTGTGTTTAATGTGCTGTGCTAAGAGCTGAAATTAATGAAATGGTCATTAACGACCTTGCAAGAATTTTTGAAACAACGTGATAAAGATTTGACAACAAAGGGGATTCTGAATTGTTGTTCCAGTGGTGCAACACACCGGGTTGAATTGTTTTGAATTTATAGAGGTGTGTTTAATAAATTTCTCCACTACAGCTACTTTAAACAGTAAACAAATAATAAAAAAAAAAAATCACAGCCTTCCTTTACCTGCTGTGTAACCACTGAATGCCTTCTGGGAAGAAGGGAAACTTTCTGCCCCCATCTCAGCTGTCTCAGTAGAGCCAATGCAGTGCATTATTTCAGCCTGGATTAATGTAGTGTAAATGATTATGGGATGTTAAGCCACCGAATTAAACATGTTCACTTATGGTCATAACGCAGCAGCCACTTGCTGCTGTCTTAAAGGTCAAGTCCCAGGGAACTTTTTATTTGTGGAGCTCTGCTCAGAAATGTTCCAGAGCTGTGTCCACCGACTGGATCTGGATCAACACGTGTGCTAGGACAGAATCCCGAGGGTGTCTCCTCCTGCCACGCACCTTTCTGTCCATAGATGTCATTCTGAAACCTTCTGAAAGTAGAGTGAGAAGGAGACAGAGCTCAGAACCAGCAGGGTGGTGTTGAAGCATCGTTAAATTGTTTGTTTTTTCCCTTTGTAGATCACAGCAATGGATCATTTAACTTGAAAGCCCTTTCAGGAGGCTCTGGCTACAAGTTTGGAGTCCTTGCTAAAATAGTGAATTACATGAAGGTATGGTGTTTTGGTGTAAAACTACCATGTTTTTAAATACTTTGATTATTTATTCTCCCGTGGTAGCTGAAAGATGCTGAATATTTCAAACTCCAAAATTCTTTAACTGCAAGAGTGAGAATTTCAAGAAACTGCTTGTTAAATTTGAAGTGCTGTCAGTAAACAAAATTGTCAGCACATTGTTCCATTACTGAAATCCTAATTGTCCCAGGTCACTTTACTACCAGGGTAATGGGTTTTGCTTGCAGGAGTTGCAAGCTGCTGTCAGCTTTTAGAATTGATGACCTATTGATCAAGATGAACGTGTAATTTGGTGCCAATGTTAGTTACTTTATGATAATTGAGTTGCTGAATAAAGTGATTACAGAGCTCTAATAGATCCTGTTTGCTTTTCCAGACTCGGCACCAGCGGGGTGATACACATCCATTAACCCTTGAAGAGATTTTGGATGAAACACAGCATTTAGATATTGGACTCAAACAGAAACAATGGTTAATGAGCGAGGTGAAGAAAACACACGTTTAGATTTTAATTAAAGATAAAGGATTATGATAAACCTGAATCATACACATTTATTTAATTTCAAGCTCTATAGATACGTGTTCCCTCCTTAAGAAACTACTTGGATTCACATCAGTGTGAATCTTGTACCTCTCTGCATAGTAAAACTAGGATGGTTCTACCTAATACAGACTGTAGCATTCCTTTGTTCTGGGGAACAGAAACCTCCACTCTGGCAGTGGTTTTTGTGAGGGAAGCTTGGCTTTGCTGAAGTCTTTCAAAAGGTGGCTCCAGGTTGCTTCCAAAATGAACCAGAATATCAAAATGGAATGAAAAAGCTCCTCCCAAGAAGCATATATAAAATTATCCCTGTACTTTTGCCAGATGACAACAGGTGAACAAATACCCTGCAGCACCAAAGTTGGGTACCTTCTCTGTGTTGAGATGAACTATGCCTAGGCATAATTAAATCCAAGGATTTAAAATAATTTTCAGCTCAAACCTCCAACCTTGGAGCTGTAAAGTGTGGGTAATCTGCTCAAAACCACACCAGAATAAAACTAATGAGCGTGTGCACTTTTTCAAAGTTAAAAATTTCTGTCTCTGTTACAGGCTCTAGTCAACAACCCGAAAATAGAAGTTGTGGATGGGAAGTATGCTTTCAAACCCAAGTACAACTTAAAAGACAAAAAGGCTCTGCTCAGGCTCTTAGACAAGCATGACCAGCGAGGCCTGGGAGGAATCCTTTTGGAAGACATCGAGGAAGGGCTGCCCAACGCACAGAAAGCTATAAAGGTGAGGAGCATGTGCAGTTCAGCCAACCCAGCCAGTTATTCTACATCTTACATAGTTTGTCATGCCTTTTGTAGCACAAGATTTGCATCCCCAAGTCTGAGACCTTATGCTTGGAAGTGAAGTGATTTTGAGTTGCTCTTTTTTGCCTTTGTTTTCGAGGCTTTAGGGGACCAGATCATCTTTGTTAATCGCCCTGATAAGAAGAAAATTCTTTTCTACAACGACAAGAGCTGTCACTTTGCTGTGGATGAAGGTGGGTGCTGGTTTAGGTAGGTTTCCCTGGCAGTTGGTTTGAACTCACCTGAAGCAGCTCTGGGTATGAGCAGTTTTCAGGCGTGGCGGTCTTTTAAGGTGCTAATGAAATATTGGGTGTATCCAGATGTCAGGAGAATGTTTATATTATCACAAGGCTAACAAAAGCAGCGAGGCCAGGGGTAGTATCCTCTGATTTATGATGGATACATTGGAATGTGGCATTAGGAATCCAGCAGTTGTCTTCAGGGATAGCGGTACATGGGACTGAGAGCCACCTGACTGTGACTAAAATGGCATCTAACATTTTGCTGTGCGAAGGGCAGCCAAAAAAACCCCCAAAGAATGGCTTGTGGGTGCAAGTTTTTTGTTGTTTTTTTTTTCCCCAGTTAATTAACCATGTGCCTTTTATCGGTGAATCCAGCGAAAAGCCACTAATGGAACAGAAGGAGGAAGCAAAGAGGGAGGAGCTGTGAGCAAAATTACTGAAAAGGGGTAGTTTACAGCTGGGAGGAATGAGAGCACAGATGTGGGGTAGTGCTGCTGCCCAGAGCTGGGGTAGATTTTGGACTTCACAAGTGCAGCGTGTGTTTTCTGTGTCACAAATAGTGGTAAAATCCTCTAGTGCAATTTTGTGCCCAGAAATTAATTACAGAAAATCAAGGTGTATTCCAGTAATGACATTTATGCCAAAATCAGGTGCCTGTAAGTGCAGAAAGGAGGGGACAGTCTGTGTCAGAAGATTTTACTCTAAATGACTCAACAGCACTGGACACTTTGTTAATTTATTGTTCTGGTAACATGCCACATAAAGCCATTGCATTGTATAAATATAAAGTAGACGTGACATCTTGAGCATTTAAAAATATAAAAAATGCTTCAAGATGTTGAAGTGAATCTCCTTAAGTGGTAATTTCTGTCATTTCTTGGTAATGGCAGCAGAACTGTATGTGAAATGCAGAATGCATTCAGTGGGGAATTTCTGACTCCCAAATGCTTATGAGTTTACCATGAACACTGCCATCCTGTTCACATAGTGCCTCTTCAGTCGTCAGCCCACAGCTTTTGGGGGTCTGAAGATGGCCAAAACATTTAGAAATCGGTGCTCTTGCAGTAGCTGTTATGACAAAGCTTTTAAGTTTTTAGCAGCCACTGATTGTCTTACAGTCGTGATTGCTGAATGTTTCCTCTTGTGCAATCTGCTTCCAGATAACTGGAACACAACCATCCTTGTTTAGGAACAAACAGTGCAGGCTATTGCTATGAGAGGGAGGAAAAGGTAAAAAAAAAAAAACTTTAAAACTCCTTGAAACAAAGTGTTTGAGCCGTTTGTCTCAACCTCCCGCTGAAGGAAGGCATTTAAGTGTGTGTCACAAAAGGATCCAGCCTGCAGCGTTTGTAGTTCAAGGTGTCTCTGCTTCCTTTTATCCGCAGGTGGCAGCAGCTTCCCATCTGATCCAGAAGTGATGTTCTGTTGTTGTTGTTCTGTTCCTGCTGGTTTTGGTTTTCCTTTTGATGCTTTGTTCGGAGAGGGAGCAGGAATACTTTCTCTTTTTGTGACTGTTGTGATCTGCCCTCATTCGCCGCAATGCTTAAACCATCCCTGAGTAGGTTCAGTCATTGCAGCTGGAACTGTGTTATCCTGAGATGAAGAAAACCCATCCTTCCCGAGCACTTTCGCTTTAGGATTCTTTCCAGAGCACCAGAAGGGTGTCTCCAAGGGAGCCACTGGCAGGATTGTCTGTGTGCAGGATGAGTTATGACACGTCTCTGCCTTAGCAGTGCTGTTGCAGCTCATTATCTCCGGCAACGTTAAAATGAGGTTTTTAGAAGACTGCAAAATAAGCCTTGAAGTGTTGGCAGAGTCTTTGATCTAGCAGCTGATGACAGTTCAAAATATGTTTCTAGTTTAATGTTTATCCTTAGAAATAGGGGCTCTGTGCTCCTCGGTGCGTGGTGCTGCCGTATGACACTCCAGTTCAGAACGTGTGTTGGCTGGGGTTAATATCCTCGGGAAGCTGGGCATCCTCTCCCACCGCTGCCTGAGCTCCATCAGCAGGGAAAGAGGAGCTGCTGGGGCAGTTTGGATTTCCTTGCCTGCAGCAGTGGGAGGACCTGCTTTCTGGCAGTGCCTGCCTCTGCCCCTTGATGGCTGAACAAGCTTTTCTTTCTCCCCCTGTGAAAATAAATCCCGATGTACCGCAACAGCAGAGCAGTGCCTATATATCGTGATCTCAAGGGTACTGGGGAAGGTTTTAGCAGCAAGGAACAGCTTTTGTTCTTCCTTTTATGTGATTAGCCAAGGAGGGTTCAGATTGCATGTGTTCCTTCTGGACTTCCTGGCTAATTAATCTTCTGTCAGTGGTGTGGAGCTGAAAGCGTTTATAAAAGCCGGGCCAGATTTCAGGTGCTTCAAGCCAAGTCAAGCGCTGCCTTTTTGTGCTGGGGCGAAGCACTTTGCATGTGAACCAGGCTTTCACCCCTGTGCTGAATGCTGAAAGGCCAGTCTGATTGCCTTACTGCTAGAGATGGTATCTTTCTCAGCTGAATGCACTATAGGAAGTATTTGAGTGCTAAAAAATTCGGATACTTAATTATGCAGGTTTTTGAAATTCTTCCTGAGCACCTTTGAAGAGATTTAGAGAATGGCCAAAGCCTCTTAAATTTAACAGCATAAAAATTGCTGGGGATCAGTGCTGACTTATGGCTCTGGTGGTCCAGGGACAGCACAGATTTAACATCAAGCACCTTTTCCTTCTGGTATAAATCCAGTGCTGCATTCCCTGGGACTTTTAGGAAGCGGGACTCCATCTTCCCCTCTACTCAGTCGTTTCTTCCCTTCTGCCCCGTTATTGTCTGTTCTTGTCCTGTGCTAAGCTTTTGGCTCAGCTCAGTGGAGATTTTTAAGCTGGTTTTAATCTCTGGCAGATTTTATTACCAGCATGATATGTCAGTTTATCTCCAAAGCCATCTCAACCTTTCTGCAAGAGCAGGTGAGGCAGTGAGAAGTGCAGGATAAGCTGCTCCAAAGTCACCACGCAGTCATTTACCCATGACTCCGTTCCCCAAATGTAAGCATTTATAGGAAGGAAGTGTCTTAGGAGTATAATCGCTCAGGGAATGTCAGTGCAAATTGTTTTCATTTATGAGGCACCTTGTGATGCAGTAAAATGGAGGCAACTGAGTATTTGCCCCTTGGAAATTTCAGAGAGAGAAGGGGTTTGCAAAATCTTTGTTTGGCTGCCTTCTGCTTAGCTACATTTTGGTTTCTGCTGGTCAGAGCTCTTTGTTTTTAAGTCTGTGCATGCAGACATCATCTTGCCGGAGATGTCATCAAACACCTAAACTGGCTTTTCAGTCAGCTCCTGGTCTCATTCCCTCCTCTCATTACTTGAAAGACCAAAATTTAGCTCTCTGGAGGAGCAAGGGAGCAGGCTGCCTTGGGACTAGTGTTGATTCTGTCAAGCTTCTGAGTTAAAATATTTTAGTGATCAAATTGCAAGATACCACAGATAGGATTTGTTCCTCACACTTACCTCAGTGCTGGGATCACAGCTTTCTGCCTCTTGCATGGGAGACAGGACTTAAAAGCTCTGTGGAAAATGCAAATCTCCTTGAGGGTTCACAGCACCTGCCTGGCTTTGGCCAGAAACTCGAGGGAATTTTCTCCCCAGGGGATTTTTTCTGGGCTCTGTCTTGTCAAAGCAGCCTAAGCCATAGGAGAGATTGTCAGCTTGCCTGAATGCAGCCTGCTGTGGGCAGGTGAAGCCTTGCTTTTTTCCTTCCATACCCATTTTACACTTGCTCTGACTGATCTATAAAATAATTTAGTGGCTCTGATAGAAGAGTCTCTCACCTTCACCGTGGTGTGATGGTGTAAAAATCAGTTAACAGGACACGAAGAAGGAAAAGTCAATGTGCTCTGTAACTATAATGGCTACACACTGCAGGAATGTGTGCATCCCAACCTGCTCTCCATGCCTGGCTGGAGCAGGCCAGCATGTGGTGAGCTTTCTGTTCCAACAATGCCCTTCCTGCTCCTCAGCCCAGCACTGATCTGCCTGTTCCCTGTCGTCAGAGAAAAGAGAGACATGGTAAAAAGTGGATATGGTGTATTGAAACCTTCCCTAGGAGCTGCCTTCTGTCTCTGTTTGCTCTTGAGACACACAGCAAAGGGCCAGGGTGACAGCATTTCAGATCTTTCTCAAGGAAATGGGGAGAAATCTCTTCCTATCTCAGATCAAGGGTATCGTTTTTGAGGTGCAGAAGTACCGCAGCTACAAATGCAGAGGGTTGTTTCTTGGGAGCTGCAGTTACTGCCAGCTTTTCCCACAGGCTCTCATATTTCAGAGAGGATGTCACAATAATTCAGAGAGTGTATTCCCAAGGTCTAAACTTTCCCTGGCTGATAGGGGCATAGTCCTTGGAGACTTAAATCTGACAGGTAGTGTGGAAATGGTTCAGTGCCAGCCATCCAGCTGCTCTCTTTCTTCAGGCCTTGCATTTAGCCCAGTGTCTGGTGTTACATGGAGTTGGTTTTGTGATGAGATGATGGATGGCTGTCCCTTCCCTTTTAGATGGCACCCTAAATGCAGACAGCTCATATGCACTGAAGGGTGACAGCTCTGTGTGCTTCTCCACCTTTATCCTGTGCTTTTAGTTCCAAACCAATCCTTCAACACAGAATATTTCCATGTTGTTGTGACTCCCTCTTTCCTGGGCAATGAAGTGTTTTAAAGCCCTATATGAAGCTCCAGCATGGGAATAAGATGCTTTTGCAATTGCTGCAGTCAAAGCAGTAGTGCTGAAAGAAGCCTGATTTATGAAGGAATTTTTAAATGGAGTTGCAAAATAGGATACAGTGGTTCTGGTGGGGTCAATTAGTGGATTAAATTATCTGTATGTCAAGTCCATTTTAGCTTTGCTCTTTTGGTTCTTGGTGAATGTTCCATTCATATTTTTTGGCCAGGTTGAAAGGGCAGATGTGAAGCTGGAATGATGGCATAACCTCTGCATTACAAGAAATGCAGAACACTGTAGTTAGATATTAACTGTGATCTGCACTTGTGTGCATGCTGATCCTTGAAGAGCTGACCATTTATTTTCTAGTGTTTAATTTTTCACTTCTGTTCCCCAGAAGAATGTAGACCAGTTTAACCTTAAGGACCTATCCTCAGCTTTTTTTCTTTTTTAAGAACCAGGGCATATTTGTCCATATATCCTGAACTCCAATGAGGACACACATCATCTGTGTTTGTTTCAGGATGTTATAAATAAGAGTACAAACCTTCTCCACCTCCCGCAGCAGGATAAGGTGAGGAATGATCTGTCATAGCAGGCACTGCCAGCTATACCAAAAGCCTGGAATCCCCCTCAGAATGGATGAGCATACAGAGAATGTCTTGACTACAATGTCAGTCCTTGAATTAAGGGGTCTGGACATTGATCCCGGGGTGCTGTAGAGCCTCTGTGAGACACAGGCTGAGCGCTGGCTCCCTGTAACCAAAAGTGGTGTTTTGACAAGATTTGGTTCTCTTCATAAATGCTGCATTACCAAAAATGAACATTGTTGTTCCTCACCAGTGAAATTCCTCTCTTTTGTTTCCTGGAAAGCTGGAACAGCTCCTTACTGTTGGCAAGGGGAAGAAAAGAAACACCTGAGACTTGAAGCATGTGGGTCCGTAGAAAAACAAGGAGCATTAGAAAGGGAATTGGTCCAAGTGCAGGAACCAAGTTGGTTACCTACCTACCCTTTTTGTACACTGCCCAGAGCTGGTGTATCCGTGGCAAACTGTCCCTGGAGCATCTCATCCCCAGCTGCACAGGACAGATCCTTAAGAATGCAGGAGTTGCAGTTGTTTTGACAACCGTATACTAAATTTATCTGGAAATAAAGGGGAAAAATTTAATCTTGCGTTGCTATGTGTGCCTCGTGTTTTATTTATAGTTTGTTAGCCAAACCTGCTGACAGGATGTATCTTAACTCCCTGCCTGGGGAGTGAAGGGAGGTAGGATCGTACCAGCCGCTGCCTGGAGAAGGCATTCCAGAGGCTCTGTGAAACTTTACGTGAGGCAGAAAGTGTGCAGGCAGATGGCAGCTGCTCTAATTAAGACTTACTGTCTCTGTCTGTTTTCCTGCTGCTGTGGTTTTTAAGGTGCCTCTCTTCTTTTTAACACCGGAGGAATTTTAGTAATTTATTATCTGTACAGCACTGGCGTGGATTATATTACAATGATAAACAAGCTCAGGCCCACTGAAGTAAATGACTTGAATCCTCAGTAAATTGGGCAATGGGTTGACAAGTCTCCCAAGACGCTGGCAGCTGAAGATGTGTAAATGAGGTTGCCATTTAGGGTTTTTTCTCCATCACCAAGATCTGTGAAACTCGTTCCCAGCCTACACAGCTCTAGAGATGCCAGGCAAAAAGAAACTCCGTAGCAAATAAACATGAAAAGCACAGGTTGCCTGCGGGTGCTCCTGGTGCTGGAGTGCAGTTTAGCTTGAGGGTGTTCTGTTGTTGTTGTTTTGTTGGTTAGGGCTTGATCTTTTTTGGGTTTTGGGTGTTGTTTGGAAGTGCTTTCGGCTTTTGGAGTGGGTAAAGGCTGTGCTAAGTGGGTGCCTGCTGGCAGTGACAGACTGACAGTGTTTCAGTGTTTGAAATCAAGGGCTTGATCACTGCCATATAAAACCAGGGTTTGTTTGGTCTTTCAGAATTTCAGAAGCTGTGGAGGAGCATTCCCGTGGATTCTATGGATGAGGAGAAGATAGAAGAGTATCTGAAACGACAGGGTATTTCTTCCATGCAAGAAACCGGACCAAAGAAAATAGTAAGAGATACAAATTGCACATCTCCCTGGGAGATTCCCCCTTCCTTATCCCACACTGTTAGTTCCAGAATGTGTTGGTGAGCCCGTGCACAGCTTTGTGTAGCTCTGGAAAGTGTGTCCAGTTTTTAAAAGCTGCAAAAACCAGTGCTGCAGCCACCAGTCAGTGATTTCTATATAACTTGTTTGAGACAGTGTAATTAATCCAAGCAGCAGCATCAGAAAGAGGGCAGACGCCAGAAATCCCTGTCAGCTCCTAAGTGGAAGCTTCTGCTTGAAGCTGATACATTACGAGTAGAAGTATTTTGGGAGAAAGGTGGGTTTTGTTTTTGTTTTTGTTTTTTTCACTTTTGTGAAAAATAGCTAAATAGCTTTGAAATCCTGATGGGATTCTGGATAGAACTGTGGGACATGTACCTGCTTCTGTAGCTGTGTGGGAGTGTTTGGAAACTTCACTTACGAACACTGGCTCCACTACTGTGCCTGGGATACCGAGGCTCTGCTCTGTCCCCAGGGTCATCTCCCTGCCTGGGTTGGATCTGGATGCTGTTGCTTCTTGCCAAAACAAGCCAGCACCTCCCTTCCCTGCCCACCCCTGGTTCAGGCAGGGCTCATCTTTCACAGCACCGATGACCAGCACAGCGTCACGCACCAGGTCAGATGTCGCATATTTCCTGACTCCTGTTTGTTTCTTCTTGCAGGCTCCCATTCAGAGGAGGAAGAAACCTGCTTCTCAGAAGAAACGTCGGTTTAAGACTCACAATGACCACTTGGTTGGAGTATTAAAAGATTACTCTGATGTGGTTCCTGGCAAGCAGTGAGCGGTTGAATTCTGAAGCAAACGCGTGTTTTTAGACAGGGCTTTTTGCCGCTGGGACTCGGTGTCTGCTCACAGAAGGACTGACTGTATATAATAATGTGATGTGTTTCCCCCACCCCAGCAACTGCCGAGGTGAAACAGGTCAGTTTGAGAGCAAGTATGAGCTATTAAATGTAGAGGTTAATCTAATTAGCTGTTGGGAAACGTTTCTTTAGAGTAAGAGATTCTCACTAGTTGCCTCTTGGCATAGGGTGTTAAATGGTGCTCAGTGTGTAATGCAGGAATTCCTGCTCAGTGCTTAACTCTGCTTTTACATTGCTTAATGGGTATTTACCTGGAATTACTTACAAGGGGCTTTCTAGTGGGATTGAATACAGCGTTTGTTTTACCTGTTTCAGGGAAACCTTTTCTTCCGTAAAATCACTGCAGGCAAAGTTTCTTTCACAGTCAAATACACCCACGGTTTGTATGCTTCTTCCTCGCCACGGGAATGAGCTTTTCTGAAAGTCAGTGATGTCTGAGACTCAAACTCAGAAAACTCCCTCTCCCAAAATCCCAGCGGGCTGCAGGATGGGATGCAGCCACAGTTTCCTAAAGCTAATCAGGAATTGCATCACACTGTCGTGGGTGCAAGTGCGTTACACGTTCTGCTCTATGGACAGGAGGGAAATAAAACAACGGTGTAATACTGAAGCTTTTTTTTTTTTTTAAGTAATAAACTTACAATGCTGGTTTCCAGTGTTGCTTCCTAAAAGAATGAGAGAATCAGCATCTTTTGTGCCTGTTTTCCTTTTCAAGGAGGTAAAGGAATCTTTGCTGTGTTTTTCTCTTCTCAGTGGCTTATTGTTCTGGGCTAATGGTGTCATCTTTTTATCGGTCTTGGTTGGGGAGAGGGGAGGAACCACCTTAAATGAAAGCTCCCTGTAGCTGCCTGATGTTCTGTGCAGCACAGCCCAACGTGGATCGTGGCCAAATTATGTCCTTTTGATAACTTATTTTTATGTTCCGAACCAGAGTCGGTCAATGCTGATATTGTTTTCGTGGCGCTGCGGGAGGGGAGCAGTTTCCCTGCGCTTCCAGGGTTAGGATCAGAGATAAGAGAGGTGACTGCAGCCCCCCACGGATGGCAGATCCCGTCCCTGCTGCCCCTGCACGAGCTCCTGGCTTGCTTGATGCACCCGGGGTTGAAGCAGAGGCCGCCGGGCCTGGGCACGTGAGCAGATGAAGAATGAGGCTTTGTTGCTGTTGCACTGAACGAGTTCTGTCAGCTTGGGGGAAATGTGCTGCTGGAAGTGCAGCATTTATCCTCCTGATTTTCAAGGCTGCTCTTCTGAGAGACAGACAGTGCTCCCAGCGTTGCACATGTCAGCCCTGTTTAAAAGAGTTGCTAAATGCCGTTAGGAGGTTTCTTCTATTATTTTTTTTTAAATCTATATATATTTCATGCCTTTTAAATATATATATTTATAAAAGCATGCTGCTCCAGCCAGTTTTGAAACTGTTTTTCTTTCCTATATCTTCCAGGTCAGCACAAACAATTCCTCTTGGAGCTTTTTACTCTTCCATTACAGCTCTGCTTTAAGTACCACACTTGCAAAACTGTTCACCCCTCTTCTGTCATCTTCACTCAAGAAAAAAGAGTTCCCTTCCATCTGCTGCGATTTTTGAGCAGTGATTTTTTTTTGATGGTGTTGCCTGGACAACAGCAGAGCTCTGAGTTGCCTTTCCTACCTTTGGGGGGGTTTATGGAGTAACTTCCCAGTCATCTCGTGTAGCATTGCCCTTTATTTCTGAACCAAAGCAGGTTTAGAGAGTAAGGTAGACTACCTGCTTTGTTTCTCTGCTCAAGTGATTAAGATAATAGAGGAGTCTAAAGAAAATGCCTCCAGCCACTTTAAAAGATTAAAAATATGTTAGGTCCAAAAAAGGAGAGCAGGAAAGCAAGGTTGACTGTGAGCTCTGTGCTGGCATTGTCAGGCTCCAGTGTTCAAAGGAACAAAACAGTCCGGGTGGTGTCCAGTTGGAAAGCCTGGATGAGAGGCTTTGTCTCACTGGAGGATGTCTTCCCCTCTGCCATAGTAGCAGAGAGGGCATAAATGAGTTTTGCAACTTGTTAGGGTAAATAAGGGAAGCTCACATTGTCTTGTTAGAGGTGGCATGGACTACAGACAAGCAGCAGTGAAGGAAACACGTTCAGACAATAAGCTTAGATACTCCCTGTCCTATCACTGCAGTTCCTGATGAAGAGTCCCTTTCCAGCTTCCTTGTAGGCCCCTCCAGATACTGGAAGAAGCTATGAGGTCTTCACTCAACCTTCTCTTCTCCAGACTGAACAGCCCCAATTTTCTCAGCCTGTCAAAAAAAAAAAAAAAAAAAAAAGAGGAGCCTGAGCTCCTTTCTTTTATGTGGTTTTCAGGAGTTGGGTTTTGTCAAAGATGCTCCCAGTGGTCCTTAACTTTTTTTTCCAAGTTCTCTTACAAATCAAATTATGCAACTTGAAAACATCTCAGACTACATCAAAGTGAGTCTGTTTGCTAAAAGCATTTGAGTACCCCTCCAGTCCACTTCAGTCTCTTCACATTGTTCATGTCCAGATCAGGCTTTTCACTGAAGTTCAGCTGTTAAAAACTTAAACCTGTTTCATCTTTCTCCAGGGTGTTTTCTTGTATTCTCTGTCTGGCAGGATGGTTCTCCCAGTGGCCAAAACCATCATGCCCTCAGCTCGCTCTCTTTGGCAAAACCCTTCTTCCCTCAGTCTGGCATTGCAAAGGGCTGCTGAGAGGCATCATGTTCTCTCCTGGGAGCCCCCGTTTATCCCCTCCTTCCCTGGAAGCATCTGCTGCTATCCAGGAAGATGAGGGAACTTGGGCGGAGAACACGGAGTAGAATATTTCAGATGGAAGTGCCCTACAGTGACCATCTAGTCCACAGCAGGCACTTTGGTCTCCTGCACTTCAGGAGGGTTTTTTGGCAAACCCATCTCAGTACCACCTTTACCTGTCCCTGCCAGGTGAGGACTTGCCTCTTCCACTCTCCTGAGGCTCCTGTCCAGCAAGGACATTTCTCCCTCAGCTCTGAGATTCGGTGTGTTGATCCTGACAGAGCTCTCTTTGTTTAAGGGTCAAGTTGAGTAGCCCAGGTGTGTCACACCTCTAAACGCGGAGCTCTGCCGGCTTCTCTCCTAAAAGTTGCTCTACCAACAGAGTTATTCCACCTCCTCCTCCGTTATGATGATCATTCTGGAAGGGGATGGAAAACAGCGGGATTCTGTATGGTTGAATGAGAAAACTGACATAAGGCGATGTGTACCGGAGCTAATCTATAATTCATCACCATCATTCAGGGCTTTTAGAAAGCGGAGGAGAGCGAGGCGAGGGAGCCCTGAGAAAGGGTACGAAGGCCCTGCACGTGGCTGCAGCCAGCGAGGGCTGTCACTTCCGATGAGCACGGCCGGGCGGTGCCAGGCCACCAGGGAGAGCCGGGCCCCGGTACCTGCTGCTGAGGAGGGGCTGCCTTTGCAGATGACTAGAAGCAACTACGGCACTGACATCTCATTATTTCCAGCTTTGTTGCTCGCTTTTCCGGTCGCTGCTAATGTACCAGGCCCAAATTCCTTTGTGTGTTACCGCCTCGGGGGCCTCTGGCAGCTCCTGCTTCTGGGGGAGCGTGTCCAGTAGAGCCAAGTGCTGGTTTAGACTGGCAAGGCTAACGAGGAACAGCCATCTGGGAGAAGAGGGCTCGGATCCCAGTCTGCTGGTGCTGGCTTTCTACTGCTGGCAAAGTCAGGGATATGGCAAACCAGGTGGTTTGTGACTCGATCTGCTCCAGGGGGGGAGAGAGGGCCTGCTTTGGCACTGCTGCTCAGGTCTGTCATTCCAGCTCGTGGATGCGCTCCTGACTGTGTCGGTGTTGTCAGCCCTGCGCAGGCTCTCTGGACACATCTCCAAGGAAGATTGGCAGCTCCCCAGAAGAGAGGGCTTGCCTGGACACAGCAGGGCTCCCGACGGGAAGGCGGCCTCTCCGTCATGCTGGTATTGCATAGCTGTAGCTGTTCTCTTCCCAAATGAGTTCTTTTCCCCTCCCCCAGCAAGGGAAGCTGTTGGCTCTCTGCTCAGCACCAGGGAGGTCACACCTGGACACTGTGTCCAGTTTAGGCCTTTCCCTCTATTCAATCCCTACTCCATCCCCAGGGATGCTGGGGAGGGTCTGGTTGGAGCTCTCAGGCTGGCCAGGGCTGGGGGCAGAGGGCCTGGGAGGAGGAGTGGGGAGCTGGGGCAGCCTGATGTGGTGAGGAGATGGCTGGGGGTGTATCCAATCACAGATAAAGTGATGTGCGAAGGGCAGTGAGGAGGATGATGTGGTCAGACTCTTTTGGCAGCCGTGGCAGGTGACATAATAGGGAAATGTGGGAAGTTTGGCTTGGATATTAGGAAAAAAACAGCTGGTGGGGAGATGTCTCCTGCCGCAGAGGGAGGTTTCAAGCATCACTCAGACAAGACCAGGCTGCCCAGGTCTCTTGCTGGCAGCAGTTGTGTAGCGAGAGGGAGGTTGAATCAGAGACCACCTGCAGCTCCTTTTACCCACATACTCCTGTGGGTCTGAGCCCTGTTTCCTTTGGTACTTCCCAGCGTCCTGTAAGAGCAGTTCTTCTTGTGTCTCTCTGGCTTGCTTTCTGCTGCTTTGGCTTGCAGGGTTACTCAACAGCTCAGGAAAAACAGCCATGACTCTGAAAACCCGTCAGTGCTTCTGTGGCTGGGAACCACGTGTCAGGCTGCACCGGCCTTGTGGGTTGGACATTGTGCAGAGTGCAAGCACAGCAGGGGGAAAGGATGGTTAAGGCAGGAGGTTGTCCTGCCATTAAGTTAATTTTTTGACTATACCTGCACTTCTGGGCTTGCATCCAAGGCCCGAAGTACTTGTGCGGTTTCTTCCTGCCTCCATCACTTTGGATGTGTTCCTTATTCCCTCCTGAGCTGGTTATTAATTATGGAGGCTGCAGAGATGAAGTCCAGACTCTGCTAATGGTTGACTTCCCCGGGTTTTAGAAGCAGCATTTCAGTGACCTGCTAATGGTATTTTTTAGCTTTTCTTTTTTAAGCTCCACCATCCTTGTGGTTTCTACTCTGAGCGAGGCAGGTAACAGTGTTCAGGTGTTGGCTGGCTCTCTGGGCAGATCCCATCTGCAGCACCCCCGCTCATCTCCCTGGGTTAAAACATCCTCCTTTTCATGCTGGCAGGGAGCACGGAGCAGCCTTGCCTGGCAGCATTCAGGCAGTGCAGTGACCCTTGCTGGGTGACGCCTCTCCGTTTCCCCAAGCTTTAGGAATGGGGGAGCAAATCCATGCTGAGCACTGTGCCAGGCCCCAGAGATCCTCACAAAGCCACCCACCCCTTTGCTCCTAGCCACCAGCTTCCCTCTCAGCCTGTGTCTCAGCCTCTAATGCTGCCTGGCCAAACCCCAATGCTATCTCATCTTTTCTCTCCCAGCCTTGTTATTCCTTCTCCCCCTCTCCCGAGGAGGCCCAAGGAGCGGATGCTGGGCTTGCTCCTCCTCCCTGCCCTATCCAGGCTGCGGGTGCTGCTGGTCTCGGCGCCGGCTCTGTCTGCCCTTTGCTCTCCCTGGCCCAGCTGGCCTGCCTCCATTCCCATGGCAGGATCCCCTGGTCCCTGTCGCTGCTGCCAGGCTGCCTTCACTGCTGCCCGGCCCCCCCAGTCCTCTGGGAGCTACAGCTCTCCTTCTCCCGTCTTGTTCCTGTTTCTCCACTGCTCTGATGTGGGCAATTAGCCCTGTGTTTTTCTTTGTAGATCCTGCCAGGCTCTTCCCTGCTGCTTCCAGCCTGCTTCTGGTCAGCAAACCTCTGTGCAGGGATGCAGGGATGCACAGGAAGGAGCTGCCTGCATCCCCTCCTCCCCGAGCTTAGCCTTGGTGTTAGGGGAACGGGGAGGGAAAGACTTGGGAAAGTGGAAACAATGAGAGTGCAAAATCTTCTCGGTTTGGTTTTTCCAGCTCTGTGTGTTCATATCCCCCGGGACATATCCCTGGTATCAGATGGCAGCACTGGCCTGGGAGTCCCTGATCCCGTTTTGCAATCCCCCAGTCTCAGCCAGCAGCTCAGGCCTTCCTGTAAGTGCCCCGATGGTCACGGGGAAGGAATGTTCCCCCGGCCGCATGGGGAAAGGTCACCACGGGCAAAGGGGACGCTGGGACTGGGCCGATGAGGGCAGCGCCGAGCAGACCGGAGCCAAAAACATTCTGGCTTACAGGGGAAATGGGAAAAGAAAAAAACATTTCAAGAGGTTAAATATTTTGGGCAAGGCCCCACTTCCTTTCACAGGGCACATCTCGGAGCAGATGCAGTGCCCAGGCCAAGCCCAGGAGGACGTGTGTGCGTGTGTTTCATCGCTCTCTTAGCTGGAGGATGTTTCCTGCTGTATCTGTTCCCGAAAACATCTGTGTGTCCGCTAAAGCACTGCCTGGGACAGAGGTTTGGGCCAGTAACTGCTGCTCGGAGCAGCCCTTGGGCTGAGCAGCATGTTGTGGCTCCCTTCCCTTCCTACCCTGTGCCTGCCAACAAACCTCTCCCCTGGATGCAACTCGGAAGGAAAGCTGTGACTCGTGGTGGCGGTGGCCGCAGCGGGATTAACATCCAATATTAAGGGCTTAACTCATCCCTGCCAGCCAGGGGTTCCAAATAACTGCTGTGCCTTGTGCCTTTTCCTTCCACCCTGGAGTTTGTAGCTGCCTCGGCTAAGCTGGAGCTTGCTCCTGGCACTTTGTTTTGAGAGCCTGGCCTGTTGGCTGAGGCTCCTGGGAACTCTGGTCACATTTATTGGGGTGGGGGCGGAGCGGAGAAAGGAGGAGGAATTTCTAGGTTGGGCTTATGAACCCGAGTTTTTCTAAATTCCCAGCGTGTTAAAAAAAATACAAAGCTAATCTGGCCCTTCGTCTCTAGGTTACGTTTGCCTCGGCCGGGGCTGAGCTCATGGAAAATTGCAGCTTAGCTCCTGTGCTCCCTGCCAAGATTAGTAGGTTTGAAAACTAACTGATAACATCTTTGTAAACTTGGAGTCATTTCTCTAAAGCCTGCTGATCCTTCCAGCCTGGATTTTGGAGCTTTCCTAGAGATCCGAGAGAGCCAAGCAGGACGATGGTATCTGCCCCGAAAAATCACCCTGGAGCGTCACAGTGTCTTCAAATACCCTGAGGGAGCAAGGAGGCTGCTGTTCCCTGAAGGGTGTATTGGGATCCCTCTCCCTGCTCCTAACCAGACACACAACCACGCTCTGCACGTAACTTATAATAATCACCGGTTTTATTATTAAAAAATTACAATAGAAAAGTACCTTTAAACATATTTCCAAAAGCGGAGTAGACAATGTGGAAGCTTCTCTCCTCTCCACGAGACAAAGTACAGGAAATAGTTTGCTAAAGGAGTTAGTCCCTCGCTTGGGAACGCCGGTATCGTTCCTTTTAGAGCCACTCTGAGGTTTGTTTTGGATTTGATTTCTTCTCACATCAGTCCCATTTTTTACAAAAAATGGACATCAGTCCCATTTTTTACAGAAGACTCCAACGGGACAGTTTCCCAGCATGAAAAATCCCATTTTCTCATCCCCCTGCCCCACCCTGACAGCCAAAATCTCAACTGTCTTATTTTGGCCCACCCACAGGACAAGAGGAAGGAGGAAGGAAAAGGTGATGATGCTGAATGAGGCCATGGACAGCTGGGAAACCAGCTACAGTGAGGCCTGGGCAGCGGCTGAGCTCACTGTTCCTTGCAGCTGGAATGAGGACAGGGGAAGGAAATGGAAGGAGGAGCTTTGCACCTCCCTTTGCAAGAAACCGAGACCTGATACGAGGTTTTGGGTTGGTTTGCTCTGTTAATTTCTTTCTGCAAATTCCTCCTGGAGCAAGGAGAAGGAGCAACTAGTACATCAAGCAGTCTCTTTGCTGGTACACTACCCCTCCGTAAAGGGTGTTGGCAGCTTCCCTTCTTGTCTTTGCACGTGGAAACATGGGAATGCCACGCAGCGAGCGGCCGGACTGGCATAACCTCGGTGCTAAAACCCCAGTCCAGCGCTTCGGCGTAGCAGGAAGAGTTTTTCTCATACAGCAGTTTACGTTGCCTGTAACAGCTTGAAGCAGCCATGGCAGGAGGAGGAGGAGGCAAATTGTCACCTTGCTACATGTGCGGGCCGTGTGCCCATCCCTGATCCGAGCCGTTGCACCCCGCGGAAGCTTTGCACAGCAGCTACGAGCACAGCCCTAAGGTACAAAAAAAACACCGGAGGAACGTTCCTGATTGTCCTGCCTGGTTGTCATTTGGTACAACTGGGAAGAAGACAGTAATACTGCAGTGTCCACGGACATCTCCTGCGAACCCGCGTGGTGTGTCTCGACATCTGCACACACGTGAACATCATGCCTTCGACATGCAGCTGACGGGGGCCGGGGGACAATATAAGACTCTTAATTACACACCTTCCAAAAGTCAAGCACGAAGCCTGTGGTCCGACCCGGTGTAAGATTGTCCTCTTTGAGGAGCTTTGGTACAAAAATACTTGGCTCTCGTTTCAGTCTGCTTTCGTATGGTTCTGTTTGAAAAGTTCAAACACTACAACAATGCCTGTCAAACCATGCTTTCGGGAGCAACACACTCTTCCTTACAAATATACAGTGTAAAAGAGGAAAATATTATTACTAGGTAATGTTTTTCTTCTAGGAGAGCAGATGTGTGATAGAGGCTGTGGGAAAGTCTTGGAGGAATCCAAACTCGTGTGAGGGTTTTTTTTCAAGCCTGTAACAACAGAGAGAGGTGTTAAAAAAAAAGGCAGCTGTGATGGAGGAAAAAGGGGCTGTGATTCATCTCTTGTCCTTCATGGGGAAACTGCTGTGCAGCAGCATGGGGGAGAGGGAGGCTTGTTTTGGAAATCTGTGCCCAGTCCTCACTCCAAGGACAGGGAAAGGCAAGGTGGGAAATGCCTGTGCAGAGAGACTGTTGGCATCCAAGGTGTAAAGGACTCCCCTGGTCCCAGTTTGCTCCTCCCCGTGGCTGAAGCCCCTGGGGTTTGAACTGGGAAGCTGAGAGTTAACTTGAATTTTGCACTTTAAGAGGAATTCAGTCTCTGTTGATCCAAGGCAGGAAGCGAGGACGGAGATGAGATTACCGGGGGTAATTCAAAGCTGAGAGGCATTCCTTGGCTGTGGAAACCCTCGCCCCAGATAATAATAACGATAAAGGCGGGAATGGCAGGGCCGTGGTTCCGGCTGGGCAGCAGCAGGAGCAGCGATGCCACCCTGCAGGGATCAACCCTGCAGGGTCACACCCACCTCACTGCCTATTCCCTCGGGGACAACACATTGGCTTCCTCACCCTTTGGCCCCCTCCCCAAAGGCAGCCAAGCCCACGGGACAGCCGGACGCCATCCCGGCCTTACCAGCACACTGTGGTCCGGCGGAGAGCACGTCACCCCAGTAGCCGCCTTGGAAGACTCCACTAATACCCACAAGACTGACTGTAGGCCACCATCACACACCTGAGACCTGCGGGAGGACACAGCGGAGGGTGAGGGACGCTGGCACGGGGGGCTGAGGTCGCGGTGCTGTGGGGAGAGGTGGTTTCACAGTGGTCAGAGCTGGCGCTTCCCAAGGGGGCAGTTTTCACCTTAGCCCTGCCCTGATGGGCTCCAGGCAGCAAGTACAGGACAGGGCCAGGCTGGCAGCAAAACCCTTCCCTGGGCTGTGCCCTTCTTGGGTGGAGGAGCCTGGCAGGGAGCCGGGAGGTCCCCAACCCTGCATCCCCACCGCCCACTGTGGCCACTGGTGTTGCTGTGGGCTGGTGGACCTGTTCCAAATGATTCGCTCGCCTCCCCTTCCCAAATACGGCTCTGCTTACATTTTATCTGGAAAGTTTGGCACGGTGCATATTTTGGAAGAACCACTGGTTCCCAAAGCCTCGCCGCTCCCTATTTTTATCTGCTGGGCCTAAAATAGCCGGTAAGTTCTTTGTGGATCCAAGTCTGGGTCCAGCTGCAGCCAGGGCTGGGCCTTCTGCCCTCCCGGATAAGTGACCATGGGAGCATGGGCAGCCAATACCAGAGCTTTGGATGCACTGGGTGTGGAAGCAGGAGGCTTCCCAGCAGGGATCGGCAGTGTGCAGGGATATTCTCAACCGGGATGGTCAGGGTGGGTGGGATCATGGGGTAAAGCAGTGCTCAGCATCCACTGAACCTCTTTCCCCTCTTCCACTTGTGTCCCCTTTGTTTATTTATCCACGAAAGGCCAAGTTATTTGCAGAGCATGTCTTGCAAGGCTTTTTCCATCCAAAGAGGTCCCAGATGGAATCGGATCAGTCCCTCCCTCCAGCCAGGCAGCTTGGTGAGGCTGCACTTCTTATTTTGGCAGCTCCACCACCCCGAGCCACCAGGAGAGCTTTCATTAAGGTTTAATGAGATGGTTGTGTTGGGGCTCCCTTCTTTTCTATCACTGCACCCCCTCCCCAGCAGGATGCCTTTTCCATCCTGCCCAGGGACATTTGGGAAAGTGTTGGGGTGAATGGTGGCAGGGACATCCCCTTCCTGGGGGCAAGGAAGGCAACTGGACTTAAGGGTGCCTGCAGGAAATTGGCCTCACCAGTAGTCTGGCTACCCACCCTGAGCTGCTGGAGACCCCAGGAGTTGTGGTGGTGGGGGAGGGCCAGGGTAAGGTTAGAGGTGGATCCCAGCCAGCGCAGGAGGATGGGACCGGGACAGTGGCACTCACCCGGCATTCAGCAGAACTGACGGGACTTCCAGCCCTGAGAACCAGCCTCGGAAGGAGGGAGCCAGCGCATCTGCAGAGGCAAGGGGGACACAGAGTGAGAGGGGGTGGCCGCCCACCCTGGCAAGATCCAGCTGCGTCTGGGATCCCCTTTCCCGGCCTTCCCCAGGCACAGGGTGGAGGGAGGTCAGAGCACAAGCAGTACAGCCATCCCAGCTCCAACCGGGACAGTAACACTGGGGCCAAGCACAGCCCCCAGCATCCTTGCTTCCAGGAGGATGGAGCTGGGATAGCAGCACCACAATCCCACTGAGCAGGAGCGAGCTCATCCCTCTCAGCTTCTCACAAGCCCGCTTGAAACAGGGTGGAAAACATCAGACGCCAAAACCCAGCACATGGTGCTCAGTGCCCTGCCAAATAACACCAAGTCAGCCCCCGTCCATCCCGAGGTTCCTGGTCCCGCCGCTCTCTGCAGGATCCAGCCGAGCAGCTCCAGTTTGGACAGTGGCACCCGTCTCCAGTGCCCCCCACCAAACCTGCATGGGGAGGGGGGGTGGGAAAGGTGCCACCACCGTGCTTCCCCTTGTGCTGATATTGCACATCAGGTAATATTTCTTCTGTCTAACCTCAGCCTAGGTTTTCCCGAGGGACCCTCGGAGCTTCCGTACGCCTCCGTTTCCTTCGCTGTCGCTTCTCCGAGCAGGGCAGGTGCTGCCTGTTAGCAGTTATTTGACAAGGCGAGTACGTAGTTGCAATAATATTTACTGCTGCTCTTCCTATGAGCAGCAGGGCACAAAAAGCTGGAGTTTCGTCCAAGGTTTGTACGCCGAGCGCTTTTCCACACCCTCCCGCTCAAACCAGCCCCTGGCTGCTCCGGCTCCCAGCAATGGTGGCTCTAGATAACCTGGCTCAATCCTGGTGGGCCAGGGCCAAAAGCCCCTTGGAAGCAGTTTATCCAGCTAATCTGTTTCCGTGTGCTCGTTTTCTCCTGCTCATCGCCGAATCGGAGCCAGCAGCAAGGAGCAAAAGCCAGGATGATGTCTGGTGCAGACACTGGGGAGGCAGCTGCCCATTCCCCCTTCATGGCAGAGGTCTTTTCCCAGCATCCCCACGATGTAAGGCTGGCACTGCAAAGAAATCCTCTTCCTCCTCCATTTCCACTTCTTCTCTTCTTTCCCCAGCTCCTCTCCCAGGCGGATGGTTAATTTTTAACAGCCACGTGCTGCCGTCGGGGGGGCCACCGGCGCTGGCAGCCAGCAGAAAGCACTTGTGACAAGGCAGCACCTCGTCAATAAAAGATGGATCCTCCATTTGCGCTTCGCTTCCCTCTCCTCCCCGTCAAAACCGCTTGGCTTCACACCCCATGTCCGGCACACCACATCCCAGCAATGCTCCAGGGGCTCTGGAGCCCCCATCTCACACACCATGCCAGCAGCCGGATAGCAACGAGTGATGAGGATGGTCCAGACCCGGAGAGCATCCCTATCCATCCATCCATCCCTCCCTCCCTGCCCACTTGCCCCACCACGGGCGGCAGCAAAGGTAGGAAGGCAGAGAGAGGTGTTTGGGGAAAGGCAGGACCCCTGCCAGCGCTCAGCTCCGTTTGGGAGCCATCCCTAAATCTCGGGGAGCGGGGAGTGAGTGCCTGTTAGCCGGGCAGAGGTTAGTGGTGCGGCGGGCACCGAGGGGGAAGGGGGTCCGGGGAGGGTGGAAGGGTGAGCAGTGGTTGGTGAGGGATGGGTCGGAATTACCTGGGCGTGCAGCGAAGCGGGATAGGTGAAAGCAGGAGGAGGTAGAGCAGGTGCTAATTCCGCTGGGTACAGAGGGTACGGCCCCCACACTTCAGGGCTACTGGGGTAAAGTGCAGGCACTGTGAGCTCATCTGCAAGAGAAGAAGAGGGAGAGTTAAATGGTGACCACAGGGCCGCCACCCCTGCCACATCCTTCCTTCTCCCCCCGAAGCAGGAGCAGAGCTTCCCCTGGAGAAGTGCAGGATGTCACCGCCGAGAGCCAACGTGGTACTGGGCTCGTCATCTCCAAAAGGTTTAATGATCCCAGGGATCCAGCAGAGGAAAGAATGTGGCTCAAGCCTGTGCACAACAGCAAGCTGAGGAACCGGTGTCCACGGGAGAAAAGCTCTTCCAGAGGCAGAAACAGGTATGGAGCACTCACGGCAGGACATTGCTGAGACCCCAAGATGTGACGAGGAAACTCCCCGGCATGGAGAAGCAGCACCTTAGGCTTGTCCCACTCCCAGGCGCCATGCCAGGCTGGCTGTCACCTGTCCTGGGATCCTCTCCTTTGGGGACTCCTGGCAGCAAGCAGGTGCCACTGCTTCCAATTGGACTTGGCATTCCCCACTCCCACCCCCCCACGGTATCCCTGCTCCTTCCAGCACCCTGCACGACATCACATTCCCTGAATAAGGTGTTTT
Organism: Pseudopipra pipra; assembly: GCF_036250125.1. Classification (NCBI taxonomy): domain Eukaryota; kingdom Metazoa; phylum Chordata; class Aves; order Passeriformes; family Pipridae; genus Pseudopipra; species Pseudopipra pipra. The sequence goes on from NC_087552.1 coordinate 2,233,173, forward strand.
CCCCGGGATGGGGGCAGCCCCCAGCACCCGCCACCCCAAACCCCTTACTGGCGCCGCAGGCCCCGGTACTCACAGGGCTCCCGGGCGATGAACTGAGGTACGGCGGTGGGGAAAGGGGTGCTGGGATTTGGGGTGCCCACCAGCTTGCTCTTGGCCATCTTGGTGTTGGCCTTGGCGAACTCCAGCCGCAGCGTCTGGGGGATCTCGGGGTCGAAGCGGATGCCCTGCGGGAGGGGAGGAGGGAGGGGAGGCACGGCGGGTGGGCGAGCGCTGCCGCGTGCCGGCCCCCCCTGCAGCAAAAATAACTCTCTCCCCGTTATTTATGGGGTTTTTTTTTCAACTTCCAGCCTTGAAATGAGCTAATTTGCCGGGCCCCGAGGCGGCTCGCATTCCTCCAGCATCTTTAGCATCGGCACCATATTTGGCAGTCGGCATCCCCGCAAGGCCAAGCTCTTATCCAGAGGGATTAGTGGAGCCAAAGAAAAGAAGTTTTACATTGAAAATGAAGACAGGGAAGAAAAACAACCCTAAACCAAAACCCGGGGAGAACTGGTGAGGAACCGCAGAACCAGCTCCACGTGATTCTGCCCCTGACTATTTCCAGGTAACTCCACAGAGGTAGAAGGGAGCTGCTAAAAGTGAGATTTGCTTTTTCTTTTGCAGATTTTGCCGGGATTTTTCCTGCTGAACAAACAGGAGAGGTTGGGAACGGTGTCTCTGGCTTGTATTTGTATCTAAGGCTCAAACCCTGAGAGTTCAAGCCCTCCTGGATGGCCCTGAGAAAGGTGAGAGGGATGTAGCCCCCTGGGAGGGAAGATGTGGACGAGAAATAACGATGGGATTGTCTGGAGGGATGGGGATGCTATGGGGCGTGGGAGCTGCACATCCCCAGCGTGGAGGAATTGAGGGAGTATCTGGAGACAGGGAAACAGGGAGAAAAATGGGAAAATGGAACAGCCAGGCTGGGCACACTCACGTTCAGAGCGTTCTTCGCCGCCTCTGCCTCAGAGCGGCTGTCGAAGCTGACGAAGCCCACGGGCTGTGGAGGAAGGAGAGGAGGAGCCATCAGTCAGGTGGGGAGCAGAGGGGACCCCCCTCACCCCAGGGACTGGTGGTGCCAGGGAATGGTGGGATGATTGCCCCCTTTGGAGCGGCTCCTACCTGCTTGGAGGTGAGTTTGATGAGAGACCCCTCGTACCCCTGCAAGGAAAGGATAAAAAAGGGTGTTCAGTGGAGATCCCCACCATTAAATAATAATAACTGAATAAATTGACTGAATAAACTTTTGGGGAGGAACCAGTGGGCTCCCAGATCCCAGTAAGTTGTTTGGGGCTGGGGCAGGGGCCAGCTCCACACTTCCAGCCCCCCTTTCCCTCACCAGTTTGGTACCTTAAAGGGCCTGAAGAGCAGGTAAAGTTCCCGGGGCTTAATGTCCAGAGGCAACCCGCTGACAAAGAGTGTCCTCACCTGGAAAAGAAGAAAGAAGGTTCCTGGGGATACTCTTCATCCCTAACTTGGCTTCCTGCAGCCAGAGGGACAATGCCAGCCCAGAGGGAAGCTCCTGGGCAGCCAAAAGCCTTAAGCCGCAATTGAGCGATGCAGAATTTTTGGGAGGGGTGTCCCCATCCTTCAGGTGACCACGGAGGAAGCTGCTAAGGCACCATGGAAAGGTAACGGAGACCTGTCCTCACCCCACAGAGTGCTCTCTGGGCTGAAAAAGCTTCCAGCATCCCAGCACCTTCCTACCCCGGTCTGGCAAACAGGATCTCTCCCGGCATCCCCAGCGGATCCAGGACTCTGCAGACAATGCCTATTGTCTCATTTTAATTGCAGCAGCTCATTAAGGACTGGGAGAAGCAAATCCCAGCTCTTCCTCCTGGAGGAATGGCCGGCCCTGGTTTGGAGGGGGCTGGGTTTAAGCAGCTTGTCCCTGGTTTGTAGAAGTCACCTTTTAAGGGGTTTTAACCCTTTTTTGATGGATCTAATGTTTGTGGTGGTGCAGCATCCTCAAAGCTGGTGTGTTTGGCAGAAATCCCGCTCCCACCAACTCCGAGGCGGGATGTGGGGCTCCCCAGGGATAGGCAAGCCCTGTGCTGGGATGGTTTTGCTTTGCAACCAGCTCATAACTGGTGAAGCAATGTGGGGAACTGGGTCTGCTGCCAGTTCCCCCTCTCCTCATCCACAAAATCTCATCTGAACACTTTGGGCTGGAGGAGGGGAAAACTTTGATTTATTTTATTTTATTTTTTTGGCCACGCACCCTGCCTGCCCCATTCCCTGGGAAAGAGACATGGGAAACTGCCAGAAACAGCCAGCCCAGGCCTATTCTTCTGCTGACATTTCTTCTTTCTCTTGCAGATAAGCTATCTCCCCCATCTCCCAGCCTGGGAGCAGCAAACATTCCTGCTTTGTGGAACAAAACCTCTGGCTGACCTGTATCTGTTAAATAACAAAAGGTACTCGAGCTGTTTGCATATAGTCCTTGTGCCAACAGCCCTGGTGATACCCATCCTGGTACCTGTGTTATCATCATCATCATCATTCCTGCAGGTACCAGCATCCAGGCCGGATGGGATCAGCACAGGGGTGTCCTCACCCCTTCCTGAGCCAGGGCTGCAGGCAGGCACAGCCTGATAGCCTGTCCTCTCTAGTGGAGCCACCCAAGGTGGGCTGGAAGCCCCCCCAAAGCACCTTGGGGGACCTCTGCCAGACTTCTGCTGTCTCCCAAGACCAGAGGGTGATGGAGCGTCCCAAGGCATTCAATATTGCTCTGTCTCCCCATGGAGACAGTGCCCAAATTTCTCCCAGCAGGGAGGCAGGAGGAGCTCCCCTTGTGCTCATGAAATTCAATGTAAAGAAAACAAATTTATCCTTTCCTTGGGGAAATAAATATTTCCTTTCAGACAGGTCTGACTAAGCGTGGCTGCTATCCGGGGAATTGGCTCTCGGGACGCATCCACCTTCCCAGCTGGGTTTGTGAGCATCCTTGCATGGTGTCCCCCGTCTCCATCATCCCTGGAGCAATTCTGGCAAGCTGGCTTCCCATTTCTCCTCTCCCTGGGGAGCTGCATGAAACACCAGAGGTGTCGGCGACAGCTCCGGGTGGGGGGAAACCCACTGCCAGTTTGCAGCATCCCTAAAATCCAAATCCTACAAGCCCAAGCCTGGCGGATCATTTATCCCCAAAGCCACATGGGAGAGAGACGGGAGAGCTAAAAGACCTCGAGGAACCCTACGAAATTCAGCCCTGCAGAAGAAGGGCTTCTCTTCCTTAATGACTTGTTTTCTTTGGAAGTTCAAACGCGGGTCGGCCAAGTTTGAATCCGTAAAATTACACAGCGGCGAGAGGGAGAAGGGCTCCAAAGGATCCCCCAGCTGGTTTCCAGCCCCAAAAGGCCTGGGAGAGCAGGGAGGGATATGAGCTCGTGGGTGCTCCCCATCTGCACCCCACAAAAGGGGCCTGGGGTGTACCGAGCCACAGCGATGTTTGAGTAGGTCCTATGCAAACAGCATCCTTTTGCTGGGTAACAAACAGGTGGAACTGGCAGAGTAAGGGAGTTTCCTCAGGGATAATCCCAGCAGGCTGGACGGATATCCTTTTGCCAAGGGAAGGATCCTAGCGGAAATATTACTCCTGCCCTTAAATGGAAGGGGAGCTTCGGCTCGCAGGGAGCTGCTCCAGGTTTTCCCGTGCCGAGAGATCCCAGGGATTCAGTCACCATCCTCTACCAGAAACACACTCAGGGCAAAATCCCACCCTAGATTGGGAAAAAAAAGTGCCTTATCAGCCAGCAGGCAAATATATGCTCTTCCATGGGGAAAAATGACCCCTTCTGGCACGCAGATTGGGTGAGGCGCCTGTTCCCAAGTGTCTCATGGGATGGGGCCAGACCTACAGCTCCCAGGCAAGGATTAGCGAAGGACGCTGGAGCATGGGATCCCTGCAGCCCAAACCCCCTTATTTTTATTTTTTTTTTGGACAGCTCGAGCTGTTTTGTTTCAGTTCTGCTGTACAAACACGTTCAGTTTCTTCTCGGTGGAGCATTTCTCCATCTCTCCTTCTCCTTACAATTTGGGGTGAAACCAAAGGGTTTTTTTTCCAGGTCAGAAGTGCCAGTGTTTGCTCTGGGAAGCTGCTGGCCATGGGCGCAGCACCTCAAAGGTGACCACTTTGATTTCCTTCCATTTCCTTCCATGGGGATGGCAGCTATGCACGAGGAGCGCTCCAGGTCCCCTTCCACAGTCCTTCTCTGCTCCTGCCACTGCACCCCACAGCTCCCAGATTTGCCAGGGCTGCTGGATCCCTCCTCTGCCTCCTCACTCCTGGTGTTGTCCCCTCTTGGCCTTTATTGTCCCTGCAGGACAATATCTCTGCTACTCTCTCCCAGAAGCCACCTCCATCCTGCTTCTGGCCCGTCCCTCTCACCTCTGCATCCCACCATCTCCTTCTGTTGTCCTTGAAATTCCATATCCCATCTGGGGCATTTAAAGGATGATGGAAAGGGTCTAGGGGAGTTTGCTGAGATGGTCAGGGCTGGAGACACACAGGGAGAGGCAGGGCCTGGGCCAAGAGGTGGCTGGGGTCGAGGAGGAGAGAAGCATGGATCGAGGATGGCCCAGCACGGAGAGATCCATGATGGAGCACCGGCAGCCCTCCTCCTCCTCTCCTCACCTTAAGCCACAAGCGACGTTCCTGAAGGTAAGGAAGCACCAGGGAGGCATTACCCTGTCTCGGACCCCCATCGGCTGGCGGTGCCCAGAGGGATACCGGGTGTCCCGAGGGATGCCGGGTGTCCCACCAGCACGGTCACGGTCCCCTGCCCCTATCCCTGCCCAAACCACCTCCGGTGAACGTTAACAGGCTGGGGGGGGAGGCGGGAGGCATCCGGGTGATTCATCCACGAGGCATTTAATCGCCTCCTTCAGCCCCGGCTCCCCGTCCGTCCGTCCGCCCCTTCCAGCGGGGCTCGCTTTAATTCTCCACCAGCCGATTATCCGCTTGACTGCCCGCCGCCGGAGAGGCACCGCCGGGCAGCCGGATCCCGGCGGGAGCGGGAGGGCGATGGCAGGGGGCTGCCATGGAGCCAGGGAACAGGGCGAGCAGAGCTTCTCCCCGCACCCCATTCCCGGCAAAGCGGGGTGCTGTCGTCCCTCCCCCCCCGCGCGGCGGGGTGCATTCCGGCCCCGCCGGGATTAGTCCTGGCATAAATACTCTCTTGGCTAATGGAGCGTCTTCCTCGGCTGGGTTTAGATTCCCGGGCTGTGTGTACGCATGCCTTCAGCCCGCAAAACTCCCCGACATAAACAAGGCTGAGGCCGAGGGATGCCGGCTCCTCCGCCCGGGGAATGCGGGAGGACCGGGATCAGCTTCCGGCCTCGCCACCCCGCAGCCTCTTGTCCAGAGGGGCAGACAAACGTCCGGTGACGGACAGGAGGAGAGGAACAGCCCTTGGGGAAGAGCGAGTCCAGAGCTGCCGGGGCTGGAACGAGGAAGCGGCGGAGGAAAAGGCAGCGAGAAGCCAAGGGAGCAGATGGGGGATTGCAACAGAGCGGAGGAGCAGCGGGATCAGGAGGGGGTCACACGCGGCCCTGTCCCGCCCAGACTTTGCTCCCAAACCCTCCGGACCCCACGCTTCAAGGGGGAAAGGAAGCAGGAGCACGGGGGGATGCGACAGAGGGGCCACGGGGGAAAATTTTATCCACTCACTGGGCGCACTACCCCCCAGACACCACCCCTGGTGTTCCCTCCCCACGCCACGGTCCCCCGGGGTGAGGGATCTGGCATGGGATGGGAACGAGGGCCACGAGCCGGGCTCTCCGCAGCCGCTCCGCTACCAAATAAGGCCTCCGCCGAGCCTTTAACATGCCGTTCTCGCCCGGCCAAAGTGACGTGACCGCCTTCCCAAATTGTTCTGGCTCCTCCGTGGGGAACCCCCTGGCTCACAGCTCCCCTGTGGGTACCCCGGGGAGGAGGCGAGAGGGATAGGGAGGCCACCCGGGATGCCAGGAGCAGGCAGGAGGAGCGGGGCTGAAGTGGGGGCTTTGCCCACCTGGCAGCAACCTCACTGATCTCCCCGGGATAGGGGCTGCTTCTCCCTCTTTTTTGGGGGGGCAGGAGCCTGAAAGGCAAGCCCTGGGAGGGGAGAGGTGCGGCGCAGTAGCCGGGCAACCCCCTTCCCCTGCGCTTAAGCAAATACTCGACAGCACCGGCTCTTCCAGCCTGGGCTGGGCAAAACTCCTGCAGGGAAAGTACCTGCCTGGCACCGGAGGAGCCTGGCTTGGCCATCGCCCTCCTAATTTGTTCCCGGCACAGCGGGTGACCCTGGCACCTCGCAGCCGTCCCCTCCAGGGCCTCCCCATGTCCAGCATCGAAAGATCAGGGGTTCCCCAAGTGCGAGCAGTGCGACAGCCGGCCCCTGGCCCCCCGGATCCAGCCGGGGGGGGGGGGCACATGCCGTGCAGTTGGGGAAGGCAACAGGCCTCCACGGATGTCTCCCACTGCCACGTTCGGCCGAGCCACAGCCGCGGGACCCGGCAGCATCATCTCCCACACACCCCTCGAAGCCACGAGTGGGAAAACTCCCCATTATTTAGGAAACTTTTGGAAGTTTGAGGCCAGAGCCATCTCCAGAACAAACAAATGAAGGCAGGCAACAGCGGGCCATGGAGCTGCGGTGATCCCAGCGCTGGCCATCAACCAGGGACCCCAGTACGAGCCGGCCGGGACCTGCCGGAGCAGCCCGGAGGGTGGAGAGCGAGAAGGAAGAGGAGATCCCAGATCGGAATCTTCTCGCTCTCACCCTCCCACAAGTCCAAATTCCCATCTCAAGGTCACGGGCAAAACCAGGAACTTTGCGGTTGGAAGGCAGAAAGCCAGCTCTCACCGTGGCGCGGCGTGGGGTTGGTCCACCGTGGGGGAGATGTTTCGGACATCTTTGGGGTGAGACCCACGGGAAGGGACGCGTGGCCGCTGGATGCGCTGCACCCACCAGCACCGGCAGCACCAGGCACCGGCCCCGGGACCGGGGGGAGCCTGGTTCGCCCCCCGCGGAGCTGCGTGTGTCGAGTGGGGCTCCCCGCGCCCGCAGGTCCCCGCCGGGGAGCCGGAGGGGCGTTTGCGGGGAGGCCCGGGGGGATGCGGGCGGTGGATGGGGGCGTCCCTGGGAGCGGCGATGCGCTCCCCGCCGCTCATCCCCGTCCCCCCGCAGCAGCCCCGCGTACCTGGAGCCTCGTAAACCGATGAGACACCTCCCCCGGCGAAGACCCCCCCCTCCCATCCTGGGTGGATGCGTGGGCACCCGGGGAGCGCAGCCCCCGAGGATGAGGGTGGGGAGGGAGATGCCGGACCCTCCCCCCCGCCCCAAAAACCCCCGTGTGTGTCCCCCCGGTACCTCCTCCTCGGGCAGGCCGGTGTCGGCGGGGCCGCTCTCCCGGTCGGCGGGGAGGTTGCTCATGGTGCGACCGGCCAGGCTCCTCGTCCCGCCGGCGGCAGCCGCGTCCGGGCGGGCGGCGCTGGAGGCTGGTCCCGGCGGCGGCGGGGGGGCCGGGGCGGGGCGGCGGGGCCGGGGAGGGACGGGGCGGGGGCGCGGCGGAGCGGAGCGGAGCGGCGGGAGGCGACGGGGGCGCGGCGGGATGGAGGGGCGCGGGGTCGGGGGCACGGGAGGTGCGAGACGGGACGCGCGATGCGGGGTTTGGGAAGGCGGGACGCGGGGCTGGGGAGATGGGACGCGGTCCCAGGAACATAAGACTCATGCTGGGGATGCTGGAGGTAGGGTTGGGCGACACGGGACAGAAGGCCGGGGACACAGGGCACCGGGTTGGGGATACAGGACAAGACTGGAGGCATGGGACACAGCCTAGGACCTGGGGTTGGGCTTACAGGACACGAGGCTGGGGACACAAGGCACAAGGATGGGGAGATGGGCACAGGGCACAAGGCTTGGGGACATGGGGCAGTCCCAGGGACACTGGACACAGGTTGGGGACACAGGTCAAGGCTGGGGAGATGGACACAGTCCTGGGAACACCGGACACATGGCTGGGGACATGGGCCACAGTTCCAGGGACACGGCTGCATCACAGCTGTGGGGCAGAGGAGGGGACAGTGCTGGGGACACTGGATGCAGGACTGGGGACAGTGGGGGGAGCGGTGGGGGCTGATCACCCCAAACCAGCCCCACCTGGGGGGGTCAGTCCCTCCTCACCTGGCCCCAGGGCTGCATTTGGGCTCCCTGCTTAGGCTGGGCTTTAGCTGAGCCTGCGCTGGGCCTAGCACCCTTCTCCCTTCATCCTAGAGCTTGGATTTGGGTTGTCCCAGCCCTGCACATCTCCACGGATGGGGCTGTGGTCCCAGAGGCTCGGCTCCAGAGCAGGGTGACGAAGACCCTGGGGGTGAAGCCCAGCAGCTGTGTCCAGAGCAGGTGCTGCCTGTGCACAATGCACAGGGACCGGAGTGACCCCGAGGACATCCTGCGGATGGCACGGGGCTTGTTCCAACGGGAATTTAAGGTCACAGCTTGCCTTTCTGTGCCTCAGCGGCCAAAACAGACCTGGGGGCAGCTGCCTGCGTGTCCTGCTGGCTGCCTGGGGGACCCAGCCCAGCCAGCGATGGGTTTGCAGCCTCCCCACAGTGGCAATTTACAGAGCAGAACCTCTTGTGCCAGGAGGGAGATGGAAATGAGCTGTGCCAGCTGGATTTGGGGGAGCGGGAAGTGTCTGGCTCCAAGGACAGGTGACCCCCAGAGGGAATCTAGAGTGCAGGAACTGATCCAGTCACCCAATCTGCTGGAGCCTCTTGCTTTTGAGAGTGGATTCCCAGCTAAAGAGTCCTTTATCTTTGGGCAAGGGGAGAAGCTGGAGAGATGTGTTTTCCCCTTCCATGGGCATCACCACAAAACGCTTTGTCTGGACAGCAGATGGGACAATATTCCCAACCCTTATTTGGACTCGGCTTTGGGGAAGAGCTGCAGTTCCCTGGTGGCGCTGGAACACGGCTTGGAATCACAAACCAAAAAAACTGGCAGGTTTGGATTTCTGGTAGCCATGAAACTGAACTCAGGGAGAAAAATCCAATCGGCTGTGGTGGGGGCTGCACCACTTCCATGCCTTGAAACCCCGGGTCTCAACCCAAAGCCCCACGTCCTGCAGAACTTGGGGTTTCTCTGCAGTGGTTGCTGATGCTCTCCCCTCTCTCTTTCCTACAGGAATTTCTGCTGTGGCATTGATGTCTGTCTGTGCCGGGACACACCACCAGGCTGTGTCATACAGGGAGGTTGTGATGGACGGGGGAGGTTGTGGACATCCCTCAGGAATCTGGGGGGCCAGCTAGGAAGCGTGGCGATTCCCAAGGCTCCAGCAGAGTGGCTTGACGAGCGAGTGGAGGAGGTTCAGCTCCGTTCTGGGCCCTCTGGGAGGGAAGCCGAGCAGGAGCAGCCCTCAGGGGCAGGGACAGAGGGTGGCACCGGGTGCCTGGAGCCTTTCCCACCCCAGGACCCGCGTGGATCCGGGATGAGGGGCCAGGTCCCCTGAGCAGCGCGGGGGCACTTCGCCCTCTGGTGGCGGGAAGGGGGAAGAGCGGCGAGGTGGCACCGGGGCTGTCCCCGAGCTGTCCCCGGGGGTGACGCGGCGGTTCCCTAGGGCAGCAGAACGGGTGACATTTTATTCCCAAAACAAAGCGCGAACAATAGTTACTGCGGGAGAGACAACAGACCCAAACCTGGTCTGAGATTCTCGGTGGAAGATAAATAAAAGCACACAAATAAGCAATAAATCGTTTGATGGAATGAGGATCACAGAGACCGGATACTTCCCGGAGTGTGCAGTGCTTCCCAGGACCAAACACCCGGCCAGGCACCGGGAGCAGCAGGCAGATGCTCAGCTCTTGACAGGGGTGGACGTGGCCTTCATGGTCTTCTTCAGGTGGTGGTAGTTGGGCAGGATCTTCATCAGGAAATCCAGCTGCAGCGTCTGGGGCTGGAAAGGGAGGTAGGGGAGGTCAGGCAGCAGCCCGAGTGGGACAGGGGGTGCGGGCGTGTCCCCCCGTGTCACACACCCACCTGCGGCCGCTCGGTCTGCACACGCCGGAGGCAGTCGGCCCCGTAGATGACGGTGTTTTCGGGGATCACCTCGTAGGTGTTGATGTTACAGCAGGCCCCGATGATGCAGCCGCTCGTCAGGATCACGTTCCTGCCAACGAATGCTGCCAGAGAGGGAGGGGGAGAGAGGAATCCCTGTGAGAGTCGTCCCCCGCAGCGTCTACAGGAGCAAAATCTCACCGGGGCCAAAGATGATGAGCCGAGACTTACCTTTGGATTCGATGACGTTGTTGTCTCCCACCTTCATCGCCTGGGAATCTACAGGTCTGTGTTAAGTAAAACAGTAAAGTGCTTGGCTTTTATTTCAACAGGTAAAACCCTGATGCCATTTCCAAGCCAACACCCAGCACTGGGATGTTTGAACATGGATAGAGCCCACGCCTGCCTCCCCCCCGTATCGGTGTGGAAGTGCGGTGTATCCGTCACTCCACAGCAAGGATACAGCACCCAACCTCAAAAACATTGTTGGTGCCGATGACCATGGGTTTGGGCTCCACATCTTCAGTCTCTGGGGTAATATTTTCTGGATAGCTGGAAGAAGGTAGAACAGATTTCCCTGTCAGAGATCACAACTCAGCAATGTCCTGTTTGGCAGCTCAATTTCCTGACAGACTGAAGCCATGTATATCCCACCCAATCCAGCTGGACTGTCAGAGTTTTGACACTGCTTAGGATTAGGATCCTTCTCCTCTGTCAGCTGGAGAAGGATTCACAGGGAGGACTTAGCAACCTTCCAGTATCTGAAGGAGGCCTAAGGGAAGCTGGAGAGGAACTCTGCGTGGAGAGGAACTCTTAGTGACAGGACAAGAAGTACTGGGTACGGATTGAAAGAGGGGAAATTTAGGTTAGATATAGGGAAGAAATTCTTTACTGTCAGGGTAGTGCGATACCAGAACATGTTGTCCATCCAGGGCACTTGTGGCTGCCCCAACCCTGGAAGTGTTCAAGGCCAGGCTGGATGGGGCTTGGAGCGGTCTGGTCTAGTGGAAGTGCCTATGCCTAGTGCCCACGGCAGGGGCGTGGAAGGAGATGATCTTTAAGGTCCCTTTTGGAAGGTGCTTAGCATCCAATAATTCTATGATTCCGTGACTTCTTCCCAAGCCACAGTGCCACGGACATACACAAAAGCATGACAGTTTGGGATTATTTTTTTTTTTTAAATAAATAAATTCTGCCTCCCCGGGGTTTTTAAGCCCACCGACGCCCCGGTGACCCCCCGTCCGGTGCGGCACGGACCCGTTGATGATGAGCGCCTGCTCCTCGATCAGGTTCCCTTCCCCGATGACGATGGGCCCCGCCTCGGCGATGATGCGGGCCTTGGGGTGGATCACGGTCCTGGGCCCTGCGGGAACAGCGCCGCGTCACCCCGGGGCCGGGGGGGCTGACACGGGCCGGGGTTTGCGGGGGGGACACAGCCCTTACCGATGGTCACGTCCCCGCGGATCTCGCTCTCCACGCACACCACGGCCCCCGGCGCGATCTTCACGCTGCGGGCAGGGACGGGGCGGTCACGGGCGAAGGGGATCCGCCGAGACCGGGCGGGCGGGGTGCCGATGCGGGGAGGGGACGGAGCCTCCCGGGGGTGTTTTGAGGGGATCGGGGGGGGATCGGGAGGGAGGATCCGGACTCACCTTTTCTGCGCCTTCTCCGCCATGGCCGCTCCGGGCGCCTGCGCGGGGCGGGGCACCGGGGGACGGGCGGGCGGGGCCGCCCCGGCTGTGCCACCCCGGCTGTGCCCGTCACCGCCCGCTCGGATCCTGGAACCAACAAATCGGGCATTTTGGGGGGGCTCAGAAACGGAGACAAAGTCCCGTGGGTTTTTTTTTGTGGTTTTTTTTTTTTTTTTTTTGGGGTGGTGGGATGGCTCGAAGTCCCGCGTTGTTGGCGCTTGGAACCAGTCCCAGCTGGGCAGTCTTAGGGCAGCGAAAGGGAGACTCGAGTCCTGCTTCGGGAGTTTTAAGGGTTTGATGGCAGAGCCAAAATCCTGCGGTTTTGGGGGGCTCAGGACAGGTGAGGGGGCGGGGGCGAAGCCACAAGGGTGGCGGGGCGGGCCAGTGGAAGGATTTGGGAGAATTTATTTCCAAAGTCGAGAGCACCTGACATCTCGGTACAAATCTGCAACGGTACTGGGAGAAGACACACCCCCAGATCTTGTCAGGGCTTTTATCATCCCTGCTCCCTCCCCCCCCCCACCCGCCGTTGGGTTCTTCAAACGTGTGTGCAAGAACTTATCTTCTCTCGTACCCGGGAGTCAGCTCCTTTGGAATGCAGGAAGAGAAGACACCTAAAAATTTGTCTCTGGGAAACATGACTTCTTCCAGGCAGGACGCTTCCTTAATCGAAAAACCCTAATCTCCTCCTAGTAAAATCTTTCAGAAGGGTTTTCTACAGTTACAACCCCTCTCTCCTCGTCCCCGCCTCCCTCTTTCCCCGCAGCCGCGGGGTTCGGGACGCCGATTAATAAATCCCAAAGGGCCTTGAGCCCCCCACGGGGCCGGGACCGCTCGGCGGGTCCTCCTATGGAGTCCACAAACACCGCCCGTCACCGCGGGCGCTCCGGCCCGTCCCGACATCACACGTGGGGCTACGCGGTCGGATTCGGGCTTAGGGAAAGTCCTGCACGTGTGGTCTCAGAAATACACCTCGCGATCTCCAGCGCCTCCAAACAGCTGCCTTTGGGGAACAAAAACCGGGAACTGCGGTCCCGGCGCGCCCCGAGGGCTGTTCCTGCAGTACCGGGCGGGTTCCGCCAGACGGCGCCACCGAGCCCGTTGGTGCCGCAGCCCCGCCCCGCTCCCCCCGCCCCGCAGGTGCCGCGCAGGGACCGCCCCGGCCCGGCCCCGCCCGGCCCCGCCCGCAGCCCTTTTACCGAGCGCGGCGGGGCCGGGGGAGGCTTTGGGGTGTGCGGGTCGGGAGGAGCCGGGGAGTGCCGTGGCCGTGATCCCGGGTGTCCGCGCCCGGCAGGGCCGTGTGTGCGCAGAGACCTTCGGGCACCCGCGGCACGGAGGGTGCGGAGCTCGGCCCGGGCTGTCCCGGCTGCGGCTCCGGCCGGGGGGGCTGGAGCGGCCGCCCCCGGGCCGTGCCGGGAGCTCGGCTGTGCCCGGGCCGGGGCCTCTCCCGGAGGGATGTGCGGCACGGCGGGGAAAGCGCCTGGAACTTTGTGTTGCGTACGCGAGTGTTTTCCCGCTGTCTTTGCGCAGGTTCAGCTCTGCGGGAACTGCCCGGGGGGCTGCCGGCCAGAGCCCCCCGAGGATGGGGCTCCCCCCGAGCACGGGGCAAGCGCAGCCACCGGTGGGACCGGGTCAGCCTGCGGGAAGGTTTCCTGATTGCTCCCGTCCCCAAAGCAGCTGTGCCTCGTTCCCAGAGGTCCCGCCTGGGCAAGCCCGGCTCAGCACAGCACCGGGAGAGGCTGCACGGGAGGACGAGCCCGGCCAGGGGCAGGACACAGCCCAACCCCGGGAGAGGTGACACGGCAGGGGATGTGCGGTGACTGCTCTGACACGGGCTGGGCTGGGGGGTCTGCGCTGGGGGTGTGCGGCAGGGTTGGGCCGCTCGTGGCTTTGCGGAGGGGAGAGCGCCTTGTCCGCTGGGTTATGGACCGGGGGAGCCGGGGGGCGTTTAGGGGCGCCTTGTGCTGGGCGGCGGGGGCCGGGTAAGGTCCTTACCTGCCGGGTGACCCCGGGGGGAGCCGTGGCAGGGCTGCGGGGCTGTTGCTCTCTGGGTGTCTCAGGGTTTGTCCCGGAATCCCAAAGCCTTTCCCTGTGCAGGGTTACAAGGCAAAGACTGGTCTCCCTTAGTTTCTTGGTGCTGCATTAATGCTTTTTGCTCGTTCTGTGTCAGTTTGCAGCCTGGCTCGTGGTTTCCCCTGGTGCTGGGGAGTGGAGGCGAGTTGTGCTTCCTGCTGGGAGAGAGAAGGGCCTTGGGAAGCTGCTCCCTGAGCCACAGTTGTGCCGAGCCCGGCAGTCTGTCCAGGTAAGAGCAGGGCTTATACTGCCAGTGAGGAGCTGGGTTTGCTGTTGGAAGATAGAATATGCCCGTGCCTTTAAATGCAAGGACAGGCAGACGCTGGGAGGGACCCTGAGCAGGTTTGGTGGCACGACAGCAGTTTGAAAAGACCTTGACTGTGGGAGAAGTGTCCAGGAGAAATGATTGCTTTTTTGCAGGGAGGCAGTTTGCAAGGACAGGGGCGTTGCTGTGCTCTCTAGCAAAAATACCCTCGGGATGTCCAGGGTGAGGAAGTGTTGGCCCTGTGTGGGCTGGAGCAAAGGTGTGTGGGTGCCTGTGTGTGACAGCCGTGGGTGTGCAGGAAGGGGGTTCTGGTGCCATTGGAGCTGCCAGGGAGCCAAAAAGGGCACAGGTGTCTGGAAAAGGTGAAAGCTCTGTTGGCCTCTGTTGACACCTGCACCAAAGGAGTTGCAAATTTTCCTCCTCTTGGTTGCAGACCTCACAAAGCTCCCCAGGAAAGGAAGTTTTAGATGCCAACTCACCTTTATGCTAAAGGTTTCCTTGCTCTCTCAGCCGGATGTCGAGTGCCACCGTGTCCCTGAGGTCACCCTTTCTGCTGTTGGGAGAGCACAAGGTGGATGGAGAGGATCCCCAGCCATCTGCAGGAACAAGGGACTCGTAGAACTGCAATTTTACTCCAGCTCTCATAAGGTAGACTTTGAGTGTACCATGGGTAATGTGCCAGCTCTCCTGCTGGAGTTCTTGTCTTCTGCTATGTTTGAACACAAAGAGTAAAACTAAAGTCAGGTCTGTTCTGGAGTATGTTACACTCGTGCAAAGCTCTTTCCCTCTGTTTATTTTCTGTTCTGGAAAGCACAGTCTGGACTTCCTGGGCACTTCCTATTAAGTGATACCATGAAAAAACTATTGTACTGAAAGGGGAAAGGAGCTGTCTGTTTGAGATCAGATGTACCTGATAAAAGCTTTATGTTTTTTCACTCAGTAAGCTCTTAAAAGATCTTACAGCATGCAGGAATGCCTGGCTTCTAAAACTCACCAGTTGAGCGTTAGAGGCTTCTTTGAAGAGCTGAGTTGAGGCAGCAGAATTGGCCCCCAGGAGGGACTCTGTGCCTGCTCTCCCGTGGCTCCAAGGGATCTCTGGCCCTTCACGCCGGCACCGAGATTTTCTCGGGAAGGGCCTCAGATTCCCGGACCAGTCTGGGACACAGGCAAGATCCCCCTGCCTTTAGAAATGAGGCCTTCTTGTGGCTTCCTCCCCGTACCCGTTGGTGGGTTCCAAAGAAGGACTCTTGAAATGCCTTTTGGGCTGTCCGTTGAAGCCTTGGGACCAAATTGGCCCCCTGGAGGGACAGTGCTGTTGGTGCCCCCCGGGTTGGGGCACCCCGAGGACTCCAGCGCGCACCAAAAGGATTATTCGGGGAGATCCTCGGGGTGCCCGGCCCTGGGGAGCTCAAAGCAAGGTCCCTGCAATGGATTCAGGCATTGCTGAGAGTATCCCAGGGGTACCTGTCCCTGCTAGACATGGAGCTCTCTAATGGACTGTAATTGGGTTCTAAAAGTGGTGCTCCAAGTCCAAAGGAAGTGTGGGATTGGGATTAATAAATGAGCAGTGATGGTCCAATTGGCTGTTTTCTCTGGAATGTAATGGTAAGAGCTGCAGGAGTGCCAGGTGTGTGTTCCAGTCCCCACCATTTGGTTTGCACATGTCCTGGTCAGACACAGGTCCAACTTCCTCAGTCCTTAACATAATAGAGGGAGAATTAAGGGCTGGCAGTGTTAAGGTGATTGGTGTGACAGGGGTTAAACTGGGAAAACATTGGGGAATTCCTCATTTGGTCTATTTGCCCAACTTGCCCAAACCTCTGCTCAGATGTGGTTGATGGAAAAGTTGAGGCAGAAATTAAATTGGAAAGTGAGGATATTGAAACTGTAATGACTGAAACTAAATGTGTCCAAGCAGCAGCTCTTCCTGTGCAGGGAATAACTCCTGTCAGCAGCAAGGTCCTGACTGAAGTGGCAGCTGCAGTTGTTCCTGTGGTGTGGGCCAGTGGAATTGCAGGAGAGTGGAAGAGGGCAGAACCTGTAGGTATTACCCTAATCTGGGATCTATATAGGTAAGGCAAAGCCAGTATTCTTTAAAATCAGAATGCCAGCTTGGATTGGTTGCAGTAACAGCTGAATTTGCTCATCCTGGTTTGCTTGTAGGACGTGAATGCAAGAACCTGCCAAGAAAACCAATGGCCAAGGTGATTGATGAGTGCAGGACCTGAGAGAAGCACCTTGAATGACAACCTGGAGTAGTTCCCAGTATTGGATTGCAAAGATGGCCTTTGCTGCATCTGCTTGAGCAAGGAAAGCCAAGAAACCTTTGCTTTGGAAGGAGAAAATCTGGAAAGCGAGAAGGAAGCAAAGCAGCTCCCTGACTCCTCCCTGAGCCCCAGACAGCCCATGAACTGCCTTGCTGGGAATGGTAGGATGGGGTGGACTCTGGATTGCTCCCTCTGTATGTGTGGTAAGACTGTTATACCAGCTTCTGTAAGAACAACCTGTAAGAATTTGTTGCCAGTATAATAGCTGGTGCAAGGGCAGCCTTTAAGCAGCTGAAGCATTCCCTGAGGAGAGCTCTGGGTCTGCCAGATGTCTCAGAAGTGTTGGAAGCATCTTTGGTGGGGAGGGCAAACAAAGGACAAGGTGTGCAGTGACCCCCCTGAGAAGGGACTTTGAGTTAATGGTATCCCTGCAAGTGAACTTTGTGGGCTGTTACCCCTGTAGGGTAGGTGATAGTCCCAGCTACAGTGATGGGGGAAAAATGGTTAAAAGGGAGCCCCAAAAGCTGGAAATCCTCCATGAGGCTCTTGGCCAACAGTTTCCTGAGTTAGCCCTGCAAGAAGGACAGTGATAGCTTTTGAGTGCTGGTAGATCCTTTGAATAGATAGCCTTGAGTGTGTCCTTGTTGCACCAGTTGGCCTTGTCAAACTGCCTATATTCCATTGGATATACATATTGAAGTTTAATATGATCTTCGTAATCCTGAGGCTCTCCCCTGCAGGAACTCCAGGAACTCCTGGTGCCGCCTGGGCCGATGGATTGGACGCCCCAGCCCCTCCGTTCCTGCCCAGCCACTGGGTCCGTGTCCAGTGGTGGGACTGCCAGCCCTGCAGGTGAAGTGGGAAGGGCCTTTCCAGGTCTTGTGGGTCACATTGATAGCAGTTGACATTGCAGAAAAAGGGTGTTGGGTCTCTTCTTCTTGAGTTCAGAAAGCTCCTTTTGATTGATGACAGAACAAAGTGGATCCTTCAGAGTTCCCATCCGTGTTTGTGTCTCAGCCTGTGTTAGGATTCAGGGCTGTAGCTGTTGTTGTCACTGAGGAGTCAAACTCTGCTTTAAATCATGAGACACTGGCCTGATGGCCATGTGTCAGGAAAAAAGGGGGAATGCTGTCTGAGTGTTGAGATGTAACAAGATCTGATCCTTTTTGCAGTGGGATGTAGCCTGGAAAGTGCACAGAGCTGAGCCAAAGGATTGAAAGGGACCAAGCAAGGGAGGTGAAGAAAGAAGGAAGAAGGGAAGTGAGGCAGCAGGCAAGCAGCAGCAAGTTGCTGTGTAAGCAGGTGAGTTGTGTTGAGGTTCCTAAGGCAGGCACTGAGGACTTTGAGGGCTCCAACAGAGCAGACTTGGGAAGCCCCTTGGAAACCTTGTAAGGGTAGGTGTGTATGGTAATAAGTGTAGGAGAATGTCCTGAATATTGAACAGGAATGCAGGGAAGGAAAACGAATCTTCCTGTAGTGCTGCCATATCAGCTGCAGTAGAGACACCTGTGTGTGCCCTTGGGGAGCTGATTGTCAGGACACCAGGTGGGCTGGAATGATTCAAGAGCATAGGAATAAAAGATTTCCTGGCTTCTGAAACTCACCAATTGAGTCTCAGAGGTTCCTGTAAGAAATTTCAGGTAACACCTGAAGTTTTGTGTGTACTTCTGAGTTCAGTTGGAAAGAGATTGTCCAGGGAACAGGAATGTTTCTCATTCCAGGAAGTTGCACTTGATGAACTTCCCCTCTGAGCTGATGCCCTTGGCAGGAGAAGTGCTCAGCAAGGAGGCTCTTTGCTCCTAGGCAGGAAGAAAGGTCAGTGCCCTTCCTCCCCAAGGCCCAGCCCAGCAGGGCTGGCAGGAGCTGCTGGTGTGGCTGCTCTTTGGGTTCTCAGCTGTGCCTGTGGGGTGGTGACATCGTGTTCCTGCCTGTGCTCCAGGGCAGCCAAAAGCCCCAGCCCAGCCCCTGGGCCTTTCTGGGAGCCTGAGCTATTGCAGCACTGGGGATGGCTTTGGTTTCCTTCTTTCCTCAGAGTAAAAGTGTGTGGCGGAGTCTGTGATCTCCCTGGTTTTTGTATCATAACTGGAACTTGTAAAGAAGTTCACCTTGTGTAATTTACCAACTGACTTGGCAGTGGCAGATTGTTGTAGTATGCAGGTTATTGTTTGTGTCTGAGTAGTTTGGTGTTTATTTGCCAAGGGAGGCTGTGGAATGTTATGGTATTTTTGTCCCAATATTTGGAGGCAGTTCCCTGGATTAGATGATTTCTGCCTTGCTCCCTGGTGTCTAAGTTGTGAGGTGTACTAAGAACTGGTGGTTTTTGCAGTGGGATGTACCCTAGAAACTCCATGGAGCTGAGCCAAGGGATTTAGAGGGACTAAGCAAGCGAAGTTAAAGAAAGAATGAAGAAGGGAACTGAGAGAGCAGCCAAGCAGCACCAAGTTCGTCTACAACCAGGTGAGTTGTCTTGAAGTTGATAAGGTGGTCACTTAGAACTTTGGGGGCTCCAGGCACAGGTGACCACCAGACACTTCTGATGGAGCCCCTCAGAGAGCTTATAAGGGTTTGTGTGTATGGAAACAGGTGTTGGGGATGTCCTGAATATGGAACAGGAATGCAGGGAAGGAAAATGAACCCACCTGTAATGCTGTCCCCTCCCATCAGCTGCAGTGGAGACACCTCTGTGTGCCCTTTGGGAGCTGATTGCCAGGACACCCGTCG
Source organism: Pseudopipra pipra (assembly GCF_036250125.1). Taxonomy (NCBI): domain Eukaryota; kingdom Metazoa; phylum Chordata; class Aves; order Passeriformes; family Pipridae; genus Pseudopipra; species Pseudopipra pipra. Next base: position 2,252,263 of record NC_087552.1, read on the forward strand.
GGCTGGGATCATGGCAGGGTGTTGTAAGCAAGGAATGCCTGGCTTCTAAAACTCACCAGTTGAGCGTTAGAGGCTTCTTTGAAGAGCTGAGTTGAGGCAGCAGAATTGGCTCCCAGGAGGGACTCTGTGTCTGCTCTCCCGTGGCTCCAAGGGATCTCTGGCCCTTCACGCCGGCACCGAGATTTTCTCGGGAAGGGCCTCAGATCTCCGGACCAGTCTGGGACACAGGCAAGATCCCCCTGCATTTTAGGACCAAATTGGGCCCCCTGGAGGGACAGTGCTGTTGGTGCCCCCCGGGTTGGGGCACCCCGAGGACTCCAGCGCGCACCGAAAGGATTATTCGGGGAGATCCTCGGGGTGCCCGGCCCTGGGGAGCTCAAAGCAAGGTCCCTGCAATGGATTCAGGCATTCCTGAGAGTATCCCAGGGGTACCTGTCCATGATAGACAGGGAACTCTCTAATGGACTGTAATTGGGTGATAAAAGTGGTGCTCCCAGTGCAAAAGCAGTGTGGGATTGGGATTAAGAAATGAGCAGTGATGGTCCAATTGGCTGTTTTCTCTGGAATGTAATGGTAAGAGCTGCAGGAGTGCCAGGTGTGTGTTCCAGTCCCCAGCATTTGGTTTGCACATGTCCTGGTCAGACACAGGTCCAACTTCCTCAGTCCTTAACATAATAGAGGGAGAATGAAGGACTGGCAGTGTTAAGGTGATTGGTGTGCCAGGGGTTAAACTGGGAAAACATTGGGGAATTCCTCACTTGGTCTGTTTGCCCAACTTGCCCAATCTCTGCTCAGATGTGGTTGATGGAAAAGTTGAGGCAGAAATTAAATTGGAAAGTGAGGATATTGAAACTGTAATGACTGAAACTAAATGTGTCCAAGCAGCAGCTCTTCCTGTGCAGGGAATAACTCCTGTCAGCAGCAAGGTCCCGACTGAAGTGGCAGCTGCAGTTGTTCCTGTCCTGTGGGCCAGTGGAATTGCAGGAGAGTGGAAGAGGGCAGAACCTGTAGGTACTACCCTAATCTGGGATCTCTCCTGGTAAGGCAAACCCAGTATCCTTTAAAATCAGAATGCCAGCTTGGATTGGTTGCAGTAACAGCTATATTTGCTCATCCTGGTTTGCCTGTAGAATGTGAATGCAAGAACCTGCCAAGAAAACCAATGGCCAAGGTGATTGATGAGTGCAGGACCTGAGAGAAGCACCTTGAATGACAACCTCGAGCAGTTTCCAGTATTGGATTGAAAAGATGGCCTTTGCTGCATCTCCTTGAGCAAGGAAAGCCAAGAAACCTTTGCTTTGGAAGGAGAAAATCTGGAAAGTGAGAAGGAAGCAAAGCAGCCCCCTGACTCCTCCCTGAGCCCCAGACAGCCCATGAACTGCCTTGCTGGGAATGGTAGGATGGGGTGGACTCTAGATAGCTCCCTCTGGATGTGTGGTGAGACTGTTATGCCAACTTTTAAGGACAACCTGTAAGAATTTGTTGCCAGTATAATAGCTGGTGCAACGGCAGCCTTTAAGCAGCTGAAGCATTCCCTGAGGAGAGCTCTGGGTCTGCCAGATGTGTCAGAACTGTTGGAAGCATCTTTGGTGGGGAGGGCAAAGAAAGGACAAGGTGTGCAGTGACCCCCCTGAGAAGGGACTTTGAGTTAATGGTATCCCTGCAAGTGAACTTTGTGGGCTGTTCCCCCTGTAGGGTAGGTGATAGTCCCAGCTACAGTGATGGGAAAAATAGTTAAAAGGGAGCCCCAAAAGCTGGAAATCCTCCTGGAGGCTTTTGGCCAACAGAGTTTCCTGAGTTCCCCCTGCAAGGACAGTGATAGCTTTTGAGTGCTGGTAGATCCTTTGAATAGATAGCCTTGAGTGTGTCCTTGTTGCACCAGTAGGCCTTGTCAAACTCCTCATATTCCAGGAGATATACATATTGAATTTTAAACAGATCTTCATAGTCCTTCCTAATCCTGAGGCTCTCCCCTGCAGGAACTCCAGGAACTCCTGGTGCCGCCTGGGCCGATGGATTGGACGCCCCAGCCCCTCCGTTCCTGCCCAGCCACTGGGTCTGTGTCCAGTGGTGGGACTGCCAGCCCTGCAGGTGAAGTGGGAAGGGCCTTTCCAGGTCTTGTGGGTCACATTGATAGCAGTTCACATTGCAGAAAAAGGACTTGGGGTCTGTTATTCTTGAGTGCAGAAAGCTCCTTTTGGTTGGTGAGCAGGACAAAGTGGATCCTTCAGAGTTCCCATCCGTGTTTGTGTCTCAGCCTGTGTTAGGATTCAGGGCTGTAGCTGTTGTTGTCACTGAGGAGTCAAACTCTGCTTTAAATAATGAGACATTGGCCTGATGGCCCAGTGTCAAGAAAAAAGGGGGAATGACATCTGAGTTTTGAAATGTAATAAGAGCTAATCCTTTTTGCAGTGGGATGTAGCCTGGAAAGTGCACAGAGCTGAGCCAAGGGAGTGAAAGGGACCAAGCAAGGGAGGTGAAGAAAGAAGGAAGAAGGGAAGTGAGGCAGCAGGCAAGCAGCAGCAAGTTGCTGTGTAAGCAGGTGAGTTGTGTTGAGGTTCCTAAGGCAGGCACTGAGGACTTTGAGGGCTCCAACAGAGCAGACCTGGGAAGGCCCTCGGTGAAGCCCCTTGGAAACCTTGTAAGAGTAGGTGTGTATGGTGATAAGTGTTAGAAAATGTCTTGAGTATGGAATAGGAGTGCAGGGAAGGAAAATGAATCCTCCTGTAATGCTGACCCCTCCCAGCAGCTGCAATGCAGACAGCTCTGTGTGACCTTTGGGACCTGATTGCCAGGGCACCTGGTGGGCTGGAATGATTCAAGAGCACAAGAATAAAAGATTGCCTGGCTTCTAAAACTTACTGGCTGACTCTTAGAGGTTTCTTTGAAGAGCAGTTTTCAGGCAGCAGAATTGCCCCCCCAGGAGGGACTCTGTGCCTGCTCTCCCGTGGCTCCAAGGGATCTCTGGCCCTTCACGCCGGCACCGAGATTTTCTCGGGAAGGGCCTCAGATCCCCGGACCAGTCTGGGACACAGCAAGATCCCCCTGCATTTTAGGACCAAATTGTGCCCCCTGGAGGGACAGTGCTGTTGGTGCCCCCCGGGTTGGGGCACCCCGAGGACTCCAGCGCGCACCGAAAGGATTATTCGGGGAGATCCTCGGGGTGCCCGGCCCTGGGGAGCTCAAAGCAAGGTCCCTGCAATGGATTCAGGAATTGCTGAGAGTATCCCAGGGGTACCTGTCCATGCTAGACATGGAGCTCTCCAATGGACTGTAATTGGGTGATAAAAGTGGTGCTCCAAGTGCCAAAGCAGTGTAGGATTGGGATTAAGAAATGAGCAGTGATGGTCCAATTGGCTGTTTTCTCTGGAATGTAATGGTAAGAGCTGCAGGAGTGCCAGGTGTGTGTTCCAGTCCCCAGCATTTGGTTTGCACATGTCCTGGTCAGACACAGGTCCAACTTCCTCAGTCCTTAACCCAATAGAGGGAGAATTAAGGACTGGCAGTGTTAAGGTGATTGGTGTGACAGGGGTTAAACTGGGAAAACATTGGGGAATTCCTCACTTGGTCGATTTGTCAAATTCACCCAAACTTTTGCTGAGAAGAGATTGAGTGGAAAAGTTGAGGCAGAAATTAAATTGGAAAGTGAGGATATTGAAACTGTAGTTGCTGTAACTAAATATGTCAAAGCAGCAGCTCTTGTTGTGCAGGGAATAACTCCTGTCAGCAGCAAGGTCCCGACTGAAGTGGCAGCTGCAGTTGTTCCTGTGGTGTGGGCCAGTGGAATTGCAGGAGAGTGGAAGAGGGCAGAACCTGTAGGTATTAGCCTAATGTGGGATCTATATGGGTAAGGCAAACCCAGTATCCTTTAAAATCAGAATGCCAGCTTGGATTGGTTGCAGTAACAGCTAAATTTACTCGTCCTGGTTTGCTTGTAGGAGGTGAATGCAAGAACCTGCCAAGAAAACCAATGTCCAAGATGATTGATGAGTGCAGGACCTGAGAGAAGCACCTTGAATGACAACCTCGAGTAGTTTCCAGTATTGGATTTAAAAGATGGCCTTTGCTGCATCTACTTGAGCAAGGAAAGCCAAGAAACCTTTGCTTTGGAAGGAGAAAATGGGGAAAGCAGGAAGGAAGCAAAGCAGCCCCCTGACTCCTCCCTGAGCCCCAGACAGCCCATGAACTGCCTTGCTGGGAATGGTAGGATGGGGTGGACTCTGGATTGCTCCCTCTGGATGTGTGGTAAGACTGTTTTGCCAACTTTTGAGAATAGCATGTAAAGCATTTTCTGCCTTGGCTAGATGTTGCAAGGGCAGCCTTGAAGCAGCTGAAGCATTCCCTGAGGAGAGCTCTGGGTCTGCCAGATGTCTCAGAACTGTTGGAAGCATCTTTGCTTGGGAGGGCAAACAAAGGCCAAGGTGTGCAGTGACCCCCCTGAGAAGGGACTTTGAGTTAATGGCATCCCTGCAAGTGAACTTTGTGGGCTGTTCCCCCTGTAGGGCAGGTGACAGTCCCAGCTACAGTGATGGGGGAAAAATGGTTAAAAGGGAGCCCCAAAAGCTGGAAATCCTCCTGGAGGCTCTTGGCAAACAGAGTTTCCTGAGTTCCCCCTGCAAGAAGGACAGTGATAGCTTTTGAGTGCTGGTAGATCCTTTGAATAGATAGCCTTGAGTGTGTCCTTGTTGCACTAGTAGCCCTTGTCAAACTCCCCATATTCCAGGAGATATACATGTTAAAGTTTAAAATGATCTTCCTAATCATTTGTTGTCTTGAGGCTCTCCCCTGCAGGAACTCCAGGAACTCCTGGTGCCGCCTGGGCTGATGGATTGGACGCCCCAGCCCCTCCGTTCCTGCCCAGCCACTGGGTCCGTGTCCAGTGGTGGCACTGCCAGCCCTGCAGGTGAAGTGGGAAGGGCCTTTCCAGGTCTTGTGGGTCACATTTACATCAGTTGACATTGCAGAAAAAGGACCTGGGGTCTGTTATTCTTGAGTGCAGAAAGCTCCTTTTGGTTGGTGAGCAGGACAAAGTGGATCCTTCAGAGTTCCCATCCATGTTTGTGTCTCAGCCTGTGTTAGGATTCAGGGCTGTAGCTGTTGTTGTCACTGAGGAGTCAAACTCTGCTTTAAATCATGAGACACTGGCCTGATGGCCAAGTGTTAGGAAAAAAGGGGGAATGCTGTCTGAGTGTTGAGATGTAACAAGATCTGATCCTTTTTGCAGTGGGATGTAACCTGGAAAGTGCACAGAACTGAGCCAAGGGAGTGAAAGGGACTAACTAAAGGAGGTGAAGAAAGAAGGAAGAAGGGAAGTGAGGCAGCAGGCAAGCAGCACCAAGTTGCTGTGTAAGCAGGTGAGTTGTGTTGAGGTTCCTAAGGCAGGCACTGAGGACTTTGAGGGCTCCAGACAGAGCAGACCTGGGAAGGCCCTCGGTGAAGCCCCTTGGAAACCTTGTAAGGGTAGGTGTGTATGGTAATAAGTGTTGGAAAATGTCCTGAGTATGGAATAGGAATGCAGGGAAGGAAAATGAATCCTCCTGTAATGTTGCCATATCAGCTCCAATGGAGATAGGTCTGTGTGCCCTTTGGGATCTCATTGCCAGGGCACCTGGTGGGCTGGAATGATTCAAGAGCACAGGAATAAAAGATTGCCTGGCTTCTGAAACTCACGAGCTGAGTCTTAGAGGCTTCTTTGAAGAGCTGAGTTCAGGCAGCAGAATTGGCCCCCCAGGAGGGACTCTGTGCCTGCTCTCCCGTGGCTCCAAGGGATCTCTGGCCCTTCACGCCGGCACCGAGATTTTCTCGGGAAGGGCCTCAGATCCCTGGACCAGTCTGGGACACAGCAAAATCCCCCTGCATTTTAGGACCAAATTGGCCCCCTGGAGGGACAGTGCTGTTGGTGCCCCCCGGGTTGGGGCACCCCGAGGACTCCAGCGCGCACCGAAAGGATTATTCGGGGAGATCCTCGGGGTGCCCGGCCCTGGGGAGCTCAAAGCAAGGTCCCTGCAATGGATTCAGGCATTGCTGAGAGTATCCCAGGGGTACCTGTCCATGATAGACATGGAGCTCTCCAATGGACTGTAATTGGGTTATAAAAGTGGTGCTCCAAGTGCCAAAGCAGTGTGGGATTGGGATTAAGAAATGAGCAGTGATGGTCCAATTGGCTGTTTTCTCTGGAATGTAATGGTAAGAGCTGCAGGAGTGCCAGGTGTGTGTTCCAGTCCCCAGCATTTGGTTTGCGCATGTCCTGGTCAGACACAGGTCCAACTTCCTCAGTCCTTAACACAATAGAGGGAGTGTGTCTTTAAAAGGCACAGACTCTGTTTCGGTGATATAAGAAAGACGAAGACCTTCATTATAACAATGTATAAGTTTTTAAACCCAGGCAGAACAATAGGTAGTTGAAGCAGAACAATTGGTGATCTTCTACTTATGCCTACTTTTTCAAGTCTACATAGTACAGCCTGTGTTTTAAGAGATACAAATAACTACTTTTCTTAGCAACCAGGGTCCTTCTTGCAGTCTTGTATCTTCTTCTTTCGTGTCTTCTTTGTCCTGCTTTCCGTTCCCACGGCTTTCTGCCAGCTAGTTGAACAATGTCCACTGTCCTGGCCCGAGGGAGGTGACACTGTTCACCTCCATAATTCCCCCTTCTTTTTTTACAAATAAAACAGCCTTTAATGCTTTGTTTATAGTTGGTTGATTGCATTGCATCAAGCATGGCAAGCATATTGCAATACACAGAAACATCCCCACACCGGCCCATCCCATCTTTACTATGGATTTAACCCATGCTGATATTCCCCAACTATTCAGCAGGTTTTCCAGCTAATCCCAGCTATCCTTAACCTGCAGCTTTGCAACTCCCTTTTGCAACTGTTGGATGCACTGTGAATAGACTCTGAATGATCAGACAAATTCATACCACACCTTCCTTGAAATTCTTTACATTCATGTCCCTGAGCCAATAGTAAAAAGTCAATTGTAGCTCTATTCTGTAACACAGCAGGTCTGACTGAATTAACATCCAAAAGCAGTTCACTTAGTACCTTGCATGTTGCATTTGTTTGCTTTGCAAGACAGCATCCTAATTTGTTTCTTTTAGTTTTTGCTGTTCCTACAAGGGCAAATAGTGAAGCAAAAATTCGGGGTGCTTTATCCCCATAGGTTCCCCTCTCGTCACAGGCTGCAGCAAAAGCAGGAGTAGAGCATCCCTTTGGTCTCACCCCAGCAGTGTGTGCAGGAGAACATCAGGAACATTGGGGACCATACAGGTCAGTCTTGCCCCAGCAGTGTGTGCAGGAGAACATCAGGAATATTTGGGGCCATACAGGTCAGTCTCGCCCCAGCAGTGTGTGCAGGAGAACATCAGGAACACTGAGGACCATACAGGTCAGGTGCCCAATTGTGCAAGGCTCTCTGACTGCACGTGTTGGAATTCCTGGCCATGCCCTGTCTCCACAAAGAAGAAATTCCTGGTGGAAGACTGCAGGGTTTGTCCCAATGGTTTCCACTCCTGTGTCGTTGCACCACAGTGACTCATTTCTATACGTGCCACCATAGGCATTGTTTCCTGCTTCTCATGGTTTGTCCAGGAGATGGAATTCCAGTGCTACAGAATAGATGGCTCGTGGTGCTCCCAAAAGGAGCCTTTCTGTCTTCAGGGCAAGTTCTGGTGCCCCTGGAGCTGTTGGGAGAAGCAAAGGGGTGGCAGTGAGAGGCCTGGAATGATGTTGCTGTGGCACAAACGTTGTTCCGTGGCAGGTTCTTGGGGTGGATTCCTTGGCTGCCACTTGGCAAGGCCTGGAAGGGCCTCAGTTGTGTAGGGAACCAAACACGGAATGGGAAAGCAAAGGGGGGGAGGTTCTGGTTTCAGAAGGGATCATTGCCTTCCCTTTCTGAAGGGACAGTGAGCTGGTCCAACTGTGGCAAGAAGAGCAAGTGGGCTGTGAAGGTTTGGAGCAGTCTGCAAGGTTCCTCATGCCCAAAGGAAGTGCAGCCCTGGAAGCGTCAGGAATACTGACAAGTGCCCCAGTTCTGGTGAAGCTCAACTGTGTAAAACATTTATGGAGCTAAAATTCCACAGCACTGAGCTATTGGGTCCCAAATAATAGTGAAGAGAGAGGCAGAAACTCCCCCTGCTGCTGGGGCTGAACTGTCTGCAGTGACTGGGCAGGACTTGGCCCTGATGCCTGAGTGCTCTCCAACCCCCCAGGCTCGATCCCAGCTGTCAGCCCCTGGCTCCATAACTTGAGAAGAGGGTGTTCCTGCCAGCCCAGCTGCTGTGTTGGTGGTCCTGGGGGCACCTCTTGCCCTGGCCTGCTGTGAATGTGTTTGTGTTGCAGCTCAATAAAGTCCCTTTCAGTGGTGATTGTGTCATTTTTGTGTCAGTTCCTCTCCCCTCTTGCCCTGCCCCAGTGGCTGCATCACTGGCTTGTGCCTAAATGAACTCTTCCCCAGCGGCAGTTCCCTGCTGCTCTCAGAGAGGGTGGAGTTGGCCTCTCAGCAAAGGGAAAAAGGATCCATCCAAGGCAGGCCCGTGCTCCCCCCCTGCCTTCCTCCAGCCTCCCTCCTTACAGTTCCCATCCCTGCTGGACACACAGCCTGTTCCCAAACAGCCCCTGTTCCTGTTCTCTCTCTGTGTCTCCCCTCACAGCTCCCATCCTACAATCTCCAGGTGCCCAGGCCCCTGTTTCTGAGGGGCATTCCGGGGCTGCTGCCCCCCCATTCTTTATAAATGAGGTGCCAAGAGCCCCAAGTGCAGAGAGGTCTGCAGGCAAGAAGTGCCAAGAGCTGCCTGTGTTCCCTGCAGTTCTCCTTCCTGTTCTCCCTGGGCTGGAGAGACCTGCCTGCTCTGTGTTTATTGGAGCAGAGGGCTGTGATTACATTTGTGCAGAAGGTTTGTTCACAGACACTTGTTTTCTGACAGGCAGTGCCATTTTCCTTTTGCCTTTCCCAAGTTTTTCCAAGTGCTGCCCAGCACGGGGATCCGTGTGCTGGGACAGTGATTGGCAGGAGGAAGGGGAACCTTGGCCTCACCTGCTCAGCTCAGGTGGGTGGCACAGAATTGGGTTGGGCTGGCAAGGCATGAACACATTTCTGAGTTCTGGAGTGCCTTGAAACCTTTCCCTGTCAGGTTTCTCTCCCTCATTTCCTGGAGTCCAGCATCCCAGATGTCTCTTTCTTTGTCCAAAGTCCAATGGCAGAGGATTGACCAACTCCCAAGGGGGTTTGGAATGAAAATGATGCTGATCAAGTGGGGCAAGGAATGCAGTAAGAAAGGTGAGCCTCCTTTTAATGTCTGAAGCAGATAGGAATGAAAATGCTGGAAAAGGTCTCATTTTATTTGGTGTTCCCCTTGGATTTTCTTGGCTAAAACTCTCTAGTGAGCAACTGAAGAGAAGGGTGAAGGGCAGGAGCCTTTGACTTGCCCAGTGCCCTTAATTGCCTTGTTCTCCTCTCTTCCAGGCCAGGCCAAAGCCCTGATCCAGCCCAGCTCTGCCAAGTGCCCTGGGCTGGGAGCAGCCAAAGGCAAGAGGCTGCAGCCCCGCCGGCCGGGCTGGGGGCTCCTGGTGCTGCCCGTGGGGTGGGGTAAGTCAGAGGGACACGTTTCTCTCCTCCTGGTGTTGGCATTTGCTCCCTGGGCACTGGCTCTGTTTCCCACTGCAGGCTGGTCCTTGCCCTGTGTGCTGGGAAGGGTGGAGAGGAAGGGGCGAAGGGCCAGGTGACCGTGGGGTCCCCGAGCTGTGGGGTTGGGCTGTGCTGAGAGGGGCAGGTGGGTCCCCGTTGGTGAGCCTCAGCCTTGGTTTGGGGGTTCAGGAGCCCAGGGGGCCGAGCTGGGGGGTGTTTGCAGCTCTGCCAGGGCTGGAGCTGGGCTGGGCCGTGGGACAGACCCAGGGGAGCTGGGGGAGGGTTTAGGACTGCTGGGAGGGAAAGGAGGGATGGATGGGCTGGATGGAGCCACGGGCGTGTGCTCCTGGGAACACACTTGTCCAGGGCGCTGGGATCAGGGTCAAATTCCAGTTCTCCTCGTGTCCAGGGATGCAGGGTCTGAGGGATTGGATTTCTCTGGGCGTTTGCAGGAGACCAGGAATGAGAGGAAACACGGTGCCAGAGCTGTGTCCCGGTGGGCTGTATTTCCCTGTGAGGACAGAGAGTCTGTGGGCTGAGGTGAGATTGCTGTGAGTGTTGGGATGAGCATTCCAAGGAACGGGGAGCTTGGAATTCCAAGTGCTGATGGAACAATGACCTTAGGTATGTTTAGTTTGTGTCCCAGCAGAAACCCAAGTCATTCATTTGTAACAGAGGGAAAATGATTGGTAATTGTTTCTGATTTGTGTGGAATTTCCTTTGGAATGATCAACCAGAGTGCATCAGTGCAAAGCATCTTTTTGTGTCTTCTGTTTGTTTATTTGTTTGTTTGTAATTTCCTCTCTGGCTTCAATGAGTTTGGTGTGCTCCTGTTAAGGAAGCAGCCTGTTTTTATCTTGAAATTTGGGGTGGTTTGGTTTGTTTAGGTTTTTTTCCCCCCAATGACTCGGGCCTTCCATGCATAGTCCATGTTGTCCTACAGGACTGTTCTGGTTCTGGGTCAGAGAGAGAGAAGGGAAGTGGCTTTTCCTCATCTGGAATGTTTCCAAGCAGAAGTGGGACATTGTCCTACCCCTCCCCAAAGCACTGCAGGCACCTGGGAGTAGCTCAGGGCTGGCCCAGTTCTCTGAGACAGAACCATGGGGGAGAGGTTTAAGTATTAATCACATCTCTGGTGTCCCTTGGTTGCAAAGATTGGGTCCTCCAGTCCCAGAGTGTTAAGGAAAACAAGGAACTTCTGTTCTTCCTGGCAATCCTTCTGCTATTGCTTGTGCAGTGTTTGGGTTCTGTTGTCTGAGTTCCTGTCCAGGATCTTTCTAAGAGAACCTGTTAGAAATGTAGAGGTAGGATTAGAATTTGGGTCTGTTGCCTACCCAACTGCCTCCAAGTCCTGATGGACTGGAGTGATGAGTGCTCACACCCAGGGTATTTCTTAATATTGTGTGGCTTTCCCTCAGCTGTGGGTGAGGAATTGTGCAAGCAAGGCCTGTGTGCCCGTGGGTGTCTCCCGTGTGTGTCCGTGTGGCAGGGCTGGGACAAGGACTCGTGCAGGGACCCAGCTGGCACTGGAGCTGCTGCCATTCTGAGCCACTGCCAAGGGCTGGGGAGAGACCCTCTGGGAGGCTGTTTGCAGGATTCCATTGGGAGCTGGATCTCCCTCCAGCTGCAGCAGCCAGGGGAGGGTTCTTCCTCGTGCAGCCCACTGGCTTCTGCTCAGGCTGGCCCAGAGTGGGGCTGGGGCAGGTTCTCCAGGGAACTGGAGCCAGCCCTGAACGGGGCTCTGGAGAGCAGGAGCTGCAGGGACTGAGGTTTGCAAAGCTGGGCTGAAGTTTGTCAAAGCAGCAGAACATTCTCATTCTGGTGGGTTTGTGGAGTCCGTGTTGGTGCCCAGGAGAACTGGGTCAGACTGGGCTTTGTGGTCTGAGAGCTGCCCCCCTAAATTTGGCAGGCTGTGTGTGCTGGCAAGGAAGTGCTATCCCAGAGGCTGATGGTTTCTGTCTCCGGGGATGCCCAGGACGCTGCTAATGCCCAGGGATCTGCTCTGGGTCCAGGCTGTCCGTGCTGGAGGGCCCTGGTGGCTGCAGTCCCTGAGCCCACAGAGACAGAGAGAGCCCCGGCCCGAGTGGCCTTTGGCACCTTGTCCTGAATTTGGGGTGAGCCTGGGAGCATGTGGAGGGTGAGAATGAGGGCTGTGCTTCCAATGCAGCATCCCTGGGAAGATCCTGTTGTTCCAGAGCTCTGGGGACAGTTTGGGCTTGGCAGCTTCAGAGCTGGATTGGAGCAGTCCCTGAAAAGAATCAGGAGAGTGAAGTTTTGTCCCAGTGGTGCTTTCACACCCCACTGGACAGGCTGGGCTTTGTGTTTGAGGTTGTCCTGTATTTGCTCTGCAGATAATGTGCCCTTCCCAGTTCAGCCCAGCAGATCCCAAGGGCTCTGACAGGAATATTTGTTCTTTCCTTCCCTTTGGGATACCTTCATCTCCAAACTGCCATGAGCAATTCCTTAATTTCTGCTGGAGAAAACCAAGTGTCAGAGGCAGTTTGCCAAGGAGGCCAGAAGTGTCTTTGGAGCAGAGAGTGCTGCCAGCTGCGTGTGCCTGTCCCCAGCCTGGCACTGCCCACAGGGACACACTGGGCACTGACCATGAGAGGGAACAAAACCACTGCCTGCCAGAGGGTTTGTCCTGGGCCAGTCAGGCCAGGGGCAGGAATTGGACTGGGCAACTCCATCAGCTGCTCTTCCCTCCCCCACAAAGCCCCATCCCCTGGGCATTAATGACGTGCCCTGTGCCCAGCGCTCCCTGTTCACCCAACTGAAACCAGAGCAAGGCTTGCTTTGCTTGGAACAACTTAATATAACTTTAAACCAAAATAAATCACTTCTTTCTTCTTTTTTTTTTTTCTTTTAGATACTGGAATTGCCTCTCTGGCTGTGTGCTGAGCTCCGGCTGCAGGGGACTGTCAGGCCTTGGTGGCTGTGAGTTCCTGTTCTTCTCCCTGGGAAACTGGAAAGAGTTATTCATTGGATTGCAGAAATGTAATTTCGAGGGGACCCAACAACTGTTTGTGTAGGAAAAGGTGAGGTGCTGCAGAGGGGAGGGAGGTGGCATTTTGGAGGGGTCCCACTGAGGGGGGAGTGGAGAGCCTGGGGCTGGAGTGTGAGTTATTAAGCAGGGAACAGGGGAAGGATGCTTGGGAGGGAAACACTCAGGGAATGTGTAGGGATGGAATGGAAATTTGGGGTGTCAGGAAGAGAAAATGGGTGATGTAGAGGAAGGGAAATGTTGGGGGTAAGAGTTGATGTCATCTGTAGAGGACAGAATGACCATTTAGAGATAAAGTGAGGCAGTCAGTGGTGGGCAGGTCGGGAAAATTTGTGTTTGTAAAATTTCAGGTCACCTGTAGCAGAGAGGATGTACCTCCTGATGGACACTGAGACAGTCAGGGGTGGGCAGGACGGGGGGAAACCTTTGGGGGTAAAACTTGAGGTAACGTCCAGGGCAGAGAATGAATATTTTGAAGGATAAATGAGGTACTCAGTGGTGGACAGTTGGGGAGTGTTTTAGGGTAAACTTGAGGTAATGTATAGGGTGAAGAATGAACATGTATTTGTACAGAGGAGCTGCTTACATGTGGGTAGGTAAGGAGAATTTTGGGAGTAAAATCTGGGCAATCTGTAGCAGAGTGAATGAATATCTTGGTGTGAAGTGAGGCAGTCAGTGGTGGGCAGGTAGAGAAAATTTGTGTTTGTAAAATTTGAGGTCACGTGGAGCAGAGAATGTACATCCTGAGGTAAACTGGGGTAATCATTTGTGGACTCATAGAGAAAATTGGGGGGGAAATATCTGAGGTAATCTGAGAATGAACATTGAGAGATGAACATGAGGTACTCAGTGGTGGACTTGTAGGGAAAATTGTGGGGGTCAAATCTGTGGCAATGTGCAGCAGAGAGAAAGAACATTTTGGAACAAAGTGAGGCAGTCAGTAGGGGAGAGGCAGAGAAATTTCTGAGGGTGAAACTTGAGCAAATCTGGAGGGCAGTGAATGAATATTTGGAGGTCCAAAAGAGGCAATCAGGAGTGTGCAGTAGGGAAGACTCTGGGGAGAGAATGACTCTTGTGTTAAAGAAAAGGTAATCAGGAGTGGGCTGGAAGGGGAAAGTTTGGGGGGTTAAAAAGGAGGTTTATTCTCTCCAGGGCAGGGAATGAACACATTGAGGTAACCTGAGGTGATGAGTGGTGAGAGACACAGACAATTGTGGGTGTTAAAGTTCAGGTGATCTGCTGGGAAGAGAAGGAATGTGTTGAGGTAAAGATGAGGCACTGGGTGGCAGACAGGTGGGGAGAGGTTTGAGATAAGCCTGAGGTGTGTGTGGGGTGCAGAATGACCCTCTGTAGGTACAAAGGAGCTGGTCAGACGTGGACAGGTAAGGCAGATGTTGGGAGTAAAATGTGGGGCAATCTGTCCCAGAGAGAGTGAATCTTTTGGGGTAAGGTGAGGCAGTCAGCAGTGGGCAGGGAGGGAAATTTTTGTTTGTCAAACCTGAGGTAATGTGCAGCAGAGAGAATGCACCTCCTGGGGTAAACTGGGGTAATCAGTAGTGGACAGGTAAGGAGGTTTTGGGGGAAAAATCTGAGGTAATCTCTGTGGCAGAGGATGAATGTTTGGAGGTAAAAATGAAGTAATAAGTAGTTTGCAGGCAGGGAAAACTGTGAGGGTAAGTGTGGATGTCACCTAGGGGAGAAAATGAGGCTTTTGAGGTCCAGTGAGGCAGTCAGTGGTGGGCAGGGAGGGAAAATTTCTGTTTGTAAAGTCATAGGTCATGTGGAGAAGAGAGAATGCACCTCCTGGGGTAAACTGGGGTAAACCTTGCGGACCTGCAGGGAAAATGTGGGGGGTAAAACTTGTGGGAATCTGCAGGGCAGAGAGTGAATCTTCTGAGGTGAAAATGAGTTCCTGGGTGGTGGAGAGGTGGGGAAAGTGTTGAGAGTAAACTGGAGGTGGTCTGCTGGGTAGAGAATGAACATCTTGATGTAGAAGTGAGTTGCTGAGATGTGGAGAGGTCGGGAAAATGCAGTGGGTCCAGTGTGAGGTCACCTGTAGCAGAGGATGTACCTCCTGATGGACACTGAGGCAGTCAGGGGTGGGCAGGAGGGGAAACCTTTGGGGGTAAAACTTGAGGGAACGTCCAGGGCAGAGAGTGAATATTTTGAAGTATAAATGAGGTACTCAGTGGTGGACAGTTGGGAAGTGTTTTAGGGTAAACTTGGGGTAGCCCACAGGGTAGAGAATGAACATGTATTTGTACAGAGGAGCTGATTACATGTGGGTAGGTAAGGAGAATTTTGGGAGTAAAATCTGTAGCAGAGAGAATGAATACCTTGGGGTAAAGTGAGGCAGTCAGTGATGGGCAAGGAGGGAAAATTTGTGTTTGTAAACGTTGAGGTCACGTGGAGCAGAGAATGTACATCCTGAGGTAAACTGGGGTAATCAGTTGTGGACATATGGGGAAAATTACAGGGGTAAAACTTGAGGTAATGTCCAGGGGACAGAAGGAATATTTTGAGTTAAAACTTGGGGGGTTTTTAAGGAGGTTATCTCCAGGGGAGAGAAAGGACATCAGGAGGTCAACTGAGGTAATCAGTGGTGGCCAGGTGGGGAGATTCAGGGCAGAAATCTCTGAGGTAATCTCCAGGGTCCAGAATGAATCCTGAGAGGTGCAGAGGGGGCAATCAGGAGTGGACACCACAGTGGGCCCAGGGAAGGTTCTGGGGGTAAAATGTGTGGCAGTGTCTGGCAGAGAGAATGAACATTTTGGGATAAACTAAGGCAGTCATCAGTGGACAGGTAAAACTAGAGAAACCCTCCAGGGTGGAGAATGAATATTTGGAGGTCAAAAGGAGGTAGTCAGTGGTGAGCAGGTGAGGGAAGTTTTGAGAGTAAACTTGAGGTGGTCTGTAGGGTAGAGCATGAACATATTTAGGTATACATGAGGTGATCAGCTGTGGAGAGGTAGGGAAATTTTGGGGGTCCCACTTTAGCAAATCTGCAGGGCAGAGCATGAATATTTGGAGGTCCTAAAGAGGTAATCAGGAGTGTGCAGGTAGGGGAGACTCTGGGATTTAAAAAGTAGGTAAACTCAGGGAGAGAATGACTCTTTTGTGTTCAAAAAGAGGTAATCAGGAGTGGGCTGGAAGGGGAAAGTTTGGGGGTTAAAAAGGAGGTTCATTCTCTGCAGGGCAGGGAATGAACACACTGAGGTAACCTGATGTGATGAGCGGTGACAGACAGACAGTTGTGGGTGTTAAAGTTCAGGTAACCTGCTGGGAAGAGAAGGAATCTATTGAGGTGAACTGAGGGTCTCTGCAGTGGCCAAGCAGGGAAATGTTGGGCTGATCCCTGAGTTGCTCCTGTGTGGGGCGGCTGCAGCGAGGCCGAGCCCTGGCCCTGGTTTGCCAGCCATGGGCAGGGGGCTCTGTGCCAGCCGGGGGAGCAGCGGGGCCCCCGTGGCAGAGAGGGCAGGGGGGCTGTGGAGCTGCCCCGGGGGGAGCGGGGGGTCGTTTCCTGGGCCGCCTCCAGCCCCCCTCGATCCCCGGGGCTGCGCTGCCCCCCGAGGCTGTTTGGGGCAGAGAGTGCTGCCAGCTGCGTGTGCCTGTCCCCAGCCTGGCACTGCCCACGGGGACACACGGGGCACTGACCATGAGAGGGAACAAAACCACTGCCTGCCAGAGGGTTTGTCCTGGGCCAGTCAGGCCTGGGGCAGGAATTGGACTGGGCAACTCCATCAGCTGCTCTTCCCTCCCCCACAAAGCCCCATCCCCTGGGCATTAATGACGTGCCCTGTGCCCAGCGCTCACTGTTCACCCAACTGAAACCAGAGCAAGGCTTGCTTTGCTTGGAACAACTTAAAATAACTTGAAAACAAAATAAATCACTTTTTTCTTCTTTTTTTTTCTTTTAGATGCTGGAATTGCCTCTCTGGCTGTGTGCTGAGCTCTGGCTGCAGGGGACTGTCAGGCCTTGGTGGCTGTGAGTTCCTGTTCTTCTCCCTGGGAAACTGGAAAAAGTTATTCATTAGATTGCAGAAATGTTTTCTGAAACCTGTCCCCTTCTTTGTGCCTTTTGCTGATAGATCTTCTCTTTCTGCCTTTCAATTTACAACCTCCTTGCAGCTCCCAGCCAGGAAAACCTGGGATAACTGAGGAGGGACCGAGATGAAGGTTTTATCTGCAGACTTAGGCTAATTTCTAGGGGATACAGCAACTGTTTGTGTGGGAAAGTGTGTTTAACCACATTGGCCCAAGTTGTGTTTGCACCAGCTGGGGCCAGAGGTGCCAGGCAATCCAAAGCAAACCCTGCTCAGCCTCTAAATCCCAGGGGAAGTTCTCCAAGCTGCTCATTGACGGACTAAAGATACATTGAAATGGAACCAAGAGCACTAATAAGTTTCCTGAGAATCCCAGGATTGCTGTCCTAGAATTTTTAACAGTTTTTTTAAGCTTTTTATGACAAAAATTACTTTCTTCCTTTGATTGAGTCCCTCAGTAGGATTTGGGATTTCTGTGGATTCTGAATCCCTCCCAGTGGCCCTGACACTGGTCAGAGCTGGCAGGACAAACAGAGTCAGAGCTCCTGGCAGGCACAGGGGGTTTCCCCCAGAGTGGATCCAACTGCTGCCCCCCAGCCTGGCCAGGCGGGATCTGCTTTGGCTCCCGGCTTCTGCCAGAGACAGAATGTGTTCCCTTGATTGGAATGAGGATCCCGTAGCTTCATCTCCTGGATGTTCCCTGGGCAGCTGATCCACTCTGCCCCATGTCCTGCTCTCAGTTCCTGCCCAGCCAGAGCCAACTGTACCAAGGGCAAGAGCACTCCCAGCCTGGATAGGGAATGGGGGACTGGCTTGTGCACAATTCACCTAGAAAGTCAAACGAGGGGATTGTTGGAGTATCTGGCTCCTTAGGGAACCTGCTGGGAGTAGAGAAGCACAACCCCAAACCTCCAGCTGTGGGTGGAGTCGGGGAACGTAAACCAGCACAAACTCATCCCCCAAAATGGACCGTGGAAGAGCAGGACCAAATAAGGGTCAGTGTCCCTGTGGAAAGGCAAAAGGAATTGGTTGGGACTTTGATTGTCCCCTAGGGAGATGGAGGTTGCTGGGATGCAGAGAATGCCCTCCCTCAGGCTGCCAAGATCTCTCAGCACAGCGGCTTTGGCCGACAGGGCAGCAAAAAGATTGTTCTCTGCGGGGGGCCCAGGTTTGGGTTCCGGTCTCAGCATTGCAGGTTTGGATGAATTCTACCTACAGCCCGCAATTCCATGGGGAATTCCTGCTGCAATAGCCTCCCAGTGCCTCCTGGAGCCCGGATCTTCCCCCGCAGAGCTGCCACTTTAACGCCAAGTTTGCCAGGAAGCAGCCACGGTTCCAGGTCTGCTCAGCGGGATCGGGACAAGGACAGGTTCATTTTCCACAGACTTTGCTGTTTATAACCCTCCTCCCCCAGCCCCGCTGGTGTCCCTGGGGGGACTTGAGCGAGTTCCTTGGAATTCGGCCGATTCTCCGCCCCGGGCCGGGCTCCAGGGGATGTGTTGGCCCAGGAGAAGGCGGGGGCCGGACGCGCTCCCGGCCCGGGGCGAGGCAGCCCCTGAGCACGGGCGAGGACGTCTGTCCGGGCCGGGAAGCCGCTGTCCCTTCGGAGCCTCGGGAGCGACCCCGGGGAATTCTTTTCCCCGAGGAAAGGGATGCACAGCCCTGCTTTCAGAGCACCTCCGGCTGGAAGGGCAGGGATTTGGGGCGGGCGGGACACACGTGGGGGGCGCGGGGGAGCTCTGGGAGGTGGGCCCTGGGAATGGCTGCCCGCGCTGCTCTGCAGCCCCGCCGTGCCGACACTGCCGAGTGCCAGCTGGATTCTTTGGGTCCTTTGGGGCTGGCGCTGGGGCGTGTCCAGGGTGAGGCATCTCAGGGGGCCCGTTCAGAGCAGCGCCCGGCTGAGGAGCCGCGGGCAGCCCTTTCCCCGTGCCCACCCCACGGGGGCTGTAGGGCACAGCTCCAGGGCACAGCTCCTCCATCCCCTGGCAATAGGAAGCCCAAGCAGGGCTGGGTCGCTGTCTGTCGCTCCGGCCTCCTCCCGGCCCGCGTTCCCTGCCCAGCTGGGACTGCCCAGGGAGCCCCGAGAACGTTCCTGGCGGGAAGCGGGAGCCGCCGAGGGCTCCGTCCAACTCCGGGCCCGAAAAGCGGCCCCGACCTGAGCCCCCCCGGCATTTTGGGTTCCGAAGGCTCACCTGGAGGAGACGCTCCCCCGCAGGCGGGACCAGGCGGCGACACTCGACCAAACGCCTTTGCCTCGGAGCGAGGGATCCCTCCGGACTCATTTGGCTCCTTTATCCCTGGAAATGAGCTCGGATGCCGCACGAGCACCTTTGCAGCCGTTGGGTGAAGCCCGGACGGGGCCGGAAAACCTCCCTGAGCAGGGCAGCGATGAATTGGTGCCCGTCCCCAGCCGGGCACAGCCCAGCCGGCCGCGCTCCCTCCGGCCCGTGGCTGCGAAGGGCTCCTGCAGAGATTGAATAAAAGCTCATTTCCTGACTGTATTTGCCCGCGGTCTTGCCCCTCTTTTGACTCGCGCAGCACCATCCGGTTGGAGCATTTCTTGGTTTCCTCCCCTGTAGCCGTTTCCCTCCCAGGCAGGGCCTTCCCCGTCTGCAAATAAAGAGGAAATGTTTCAACGGGATTTTGAAAACCAGAGGGTTTGCCCCGGGAGGGTGCGAGTTGCCGAGAAAGCGGGGGAGAGGAAGGAGAGCCTCAGGTCTCACCTGGCTGGTGTCAGATGAGCCGCACCTTCTGGATGGCAGGGCAAAGAACTGCTGTCGGTAATTGCCGAAGTTCCGCAGGCAGAGCTGGGAGCAGCCTGTGCCCGAGCCGCGGCACGGTCAGTGCCAGCTCCTGGGGCCGCCTGAGGACAGACACAGGGACACGGGGACAAACGAGCAGCTCTGCTCGGGGTCCCGGAGCACGGGAGGAACGGGGAAAGGGCTGCCGCCGTTCTTCCCTCCCCGGCAGGCCCCCAGCTCCCCGCGGCCGGAGCGGGCCCGTGGCCGGAGCCCCGGCGGGCCCCAGAGCCCTCGTTCCCGGGGGGCCCTGGGGGTGGGAACCTCCTGGGGCCGCGTTTAAGGGGGAGACGGGCGATGTTCGCCCCGGGAGCGGGTGCGGTGGCCTCGGGGGTGCCCGAGCGGGGAAGCTCCGATCCCGCGGGGGGTACGGGCGGCACCCCTCCTCGGGGGTCCCGGGGCCGGCCCGGCGTGTCCCCGCGCCCCGGCCGGTCCCAGCCCCGGCTCCGCGTCTACACGACAAACGCGCCGCCGTTCTCCCCCGACCGGGCCCCGGCAGAGCCCCGGCCCGAGCGGCCCCGCCGCGCTCGGCCCCAGCGCCCGGCCCGGAGCGGCTCTTCTCGCCCGCGTTGCCGGGGCACAGGCGGCGAGGCCGGGCTGGGATGAGCCCGGCACCGATCCTGGTCCCCGTCCGGATGCCGAGCCCCATCCCAGCCCCAAACCAACCTCGCTCCTCCGGTCGCGGTCCCGGTCCTGGCCCCGATCCTTGTCCCGGTCCTCCTGCCGAGCTCCATCGCCACCCTCGGTCCTCCGACGCGCCGATCGCTCCCGCAGCATCCCGGTCCGAGGTTCCTCCACAAACTCGGGACGAGCGCGGCTCTGCCGGCTTTAAACGGCGCGGCCGGGGCGGGGCCGGGGCGGGGCCGGGGCGGAGCGGGGCCCGCACAGGTGTGCGAGGCGGGGCCCGTCCAGGTGCGCGGGGCGGGGACGGGCAGGGGGCGGGTCGGGGCGGGGGTATTTAAGCGCCGGAACTCGCCCCCGCGGCCGTTTGCTCGGGCAGTGCGCGGGGAGGCAGCAGCGCCGCGGGAGCCTCTCGCTGCCGCGGCCCTTTTTCTTTGCTTTTGTTTTTGTCTTTCTTTTGCTTTTCCCCCTTTTTTTCGTCCCCTCCCTTCCTCCCCACCCTCCACCCGCTCCCCGCACGCCGCCTCTCCCCGGCCGCTGTCGCTGCCCTCCTGCACAGCCCGGCCCCCCCACCTGCCCCCGGCCCCCCCTGCCTGCCCCTGCTCCCCCCTCGCTGCTCCGCTGCACAGCCCGACCTGCCCGCACCCCCGCTCCGTCCTTGCCCCCCCGCCCGTCCCGTCCGTCCCCCTGTCCCCCGGGCCGTGTCCCCGCAGCCGCGGGCTTGGGGGCGCCGCTTTAATAAAGCCGCGAGGGCCGGAGCCGGCGCCCCCCCTGGATCCCCCTTTCCACGGGGCCGGGCCCGCTCGGCGGGTCCCCCCTGCAGTTCACAAGCACCGCCCGACACCGCCGGGGCTCCGGCCCGTCCCGACATCACACGGGGGGCTCCGCGGGCGGGGGGACGAGGGGGTGGCGGGGGGGCAGGGGATGAGGGTCCCCTCCGGAGGAGGGGGCTCGGGGGGACGAGGGGGAGGCGGGGGGGCAGGGGATGAGGGTCCCCTCCGGAGGAGGGGGCTCGGGGAGGTGGGCGGGGGCAGGGGGGGCTCGGGGAGGGGGGAGGAGGAGGGGCCAGGGGAGGGGGGCAGGGGGATCCCCTCCGGAGGAGTGGGGTCCTCGGGTGGGAGGGGTCAGAGGGGGGGAATTCCTCCCACTGATCCCTCCCACCCCGGGACTCCGTCCCTCGGGGGGCGATCGGGGGCGGGGCCCCCTCCGGAGAAGGGGGTCCCGGGGTGGGAGGGGGGAGTTTTCCCCCTGTCGGGCCCCTCCCACCCCGGGACTCCCCGCCCTGAGGGGTGGCCTGGGGACCCCCTCCAGGGCAGTGGGGTCCCGCGGTGGGAGGGGTCAGAGGGGGGAACTCCTCCCACTGATCCCTCCCACCCCGGGACTCCTCCCCCGGGGGGCGGTCGGGGGCGGGGCCCCCTCCGGGAAAGGGGGTCCCGGGGTGGGAGGGGAGGAGGGGCGAGTTCCCCCCTCTGGCCCCTCCCACCTCGGGACTCCCCGCCCCGGGGGGCGGTCGGGGGGACCCCCGTCCGGGGAGTGGGGTCCTGCGGTGGGAGGGGTCAGAGCGGGGAGATCCGCCCCGCGATTCCTCCCATCCCGGGACCCCCTGCCCGGGGGGGGAACGGGGGGGGAAGGCGGGGGGGGGTGGAAGGAGAAGGGGGGAGTAGTGGCGGAGGGGGGGTGGGAGGCAAGGCGGGGGGACGGGGGGGGACGGGGGGGAACGGGGGGGACGGGGGGGGACGGGGGAGGAACGGGGGGGGCAGGGGGGAACGGGGGGGAAGGGGGGGACGGGGGGGGGACGGGGGGGACGGAGGGGGACGGGGGGGGAAGGGGGGGACGTGGGGGGGGGGGGGGAAGGGGGGGAAGGGGGGAGAAGGGGGGGGAAGGGGGGGAAGGGGGGGGAAGGGGGGGGTAGGGGGGGGAAGGGGGGGTCGGGGGGGGCAGGGGGGGGTAGGGGCGGGCAGGGGGGGGTAGGGGGGAAGGGGGGGGTAGGGGGGATTAGATTCTTAAAGATTCTTAATGATTCTATTTTATCTTTGTATATATATACTATATATAATGTGATGTATAAGAAATATCTTCATACAGTATGTCCCTACGACTTTAGTTTATTAACTTATTCTACCCACTGTTGTAGAAGCAATCTTTTTTGCTTATTAATTTTAAAGTATTAGAGCTTTTTATTAGTACTTTTTTAATAAGCGTTAATTAATAATTAATCGCTAAAGCTTTTGTGTGTTTAATTGGTTGTATAATATAATTACAATATTTATTTGTTTTATTCAGAAAATTATTTCATATGTAGTATAAGATCACGTGTACTCGTATCGGGAACAAAGGTAAAAATTGTTATTATTAGTAATTAACGTGCTGTAAATATTAATTTTTAATTATTACTTGATTTAAAAGTTTTACATTTCAATTGCATTTTACGTTTAAACAGTTATCAACTAAGAATTAATCTATTAGGTTTAATACAAGACGTTATCATATAATAAATTATTTACTGTTAAGGGATATGCTTTCATAAAGTCATGGATATTGGTTTTTATATTTATAATGTTTATAAAGTTTTCTAAACCGTAAGTGTAATATATATATACTATGTACGAGCATATATGTTAAACGATTCTTTCCACCCCTTCCCCTACCTGTCCCTTTTATATATTTCCATTATATATGA